>NW_019154117.1:21718436-21852353 GCF_002288905.1 Enhydra lutris kenyoni | reverse complement strand
TTTTTTTTTTTTTTTTTTTTTTTTTTTTTTTTTTTTTTTGGTGGGTTGTTTTGTTGTTGTTGTTTTGTGGGGTTTTTTGCAAATGGAAAAAACTTCATTAGACATCAGAGTTGTGTCTTAGGTCAGCGGGTACCTCATACTACCAACCAATCAGTTTGAAAGCTTATTCTTATTGTTTATGCAATGTGAAATATCAGGATAAAAAATCAAAGGTATTTAAATATGTCACTCATTTACTAGTTGCCCTATCCATCTTGTAAACATTTACTAATTAAGTGCTAACTACCAGGCAATGCTGGGAATACAATAGTGAGAAAAACAGGACTCTATGTCTGTTCTAATAGGACTAATGATTTCAAATATCTAGATACATAACCACATTTTAAATTTTCATAGATTCCTGGCATTCTATAAACATATTCTGGATCTAAAGGAAACACTGCTTATGTGATCAACATTATTTTTCTTGAAATGCTTTATCCATTCATTTAGAAGTGATGGGTAGGGGAGGGTACCACTGTTTAAATATTCAGTTCATTTGATTCTATGTTCATTTGATTCTATTTAACCTACATGACTTAATCTAATTTTACCAGTTAAAGAAGTATAGAAGTTAACTCTCAGACATTTGCTAGGAAAAAAAACTATATATAATTTGGGTTTTTTGGAATAGGCTCCTCAAGAGCATGCCACAAAGTATATTATACTTTAATAGTACAATAAATAATTTGTTCGGAGAACAACAGTCTTGTCAAAGACGGTTTTCAACTAAAATATTTAAGAAGAGATCACAAGTGTTTCCAAAGTATTACACTCAAGGGGCGCCTCAGTGGCTCAGTCAGTTAAGCATCTGGTTCTGGGATCTAGCCCTGCGAAGAGCAAGTAGTGGGCTCTGTACGCAGCTGGGAGTCCTCTCTTTTCCCTCTGCCCCTACCTCTGCTTATGCATGCTCACTCTCTATCAAATAAATAAATAAAATCTTTTTTTTTTAAAGGAAAGGAATACATTTAAAAAAACCAAAGTATTATACTCTGTTATTTTATATCATGAGTAAATCTATATCACTATCACCATCATCCTAATGGTTTTTTAAACTGTTCCTCTAGTATATCAGAGCGTACTATTTTTATTTTTAGTTACAATCAATAGCACCCATTTCCTCAGAGATAACAGACTTTTGTTATGTTGCCAATTCAAGTCTTCAATTTCCTAATTTCATTCAGAAGTGCAATATTGTTTAATCTGTTGTAGAAGGACTCTGCATCCACTAAAGACCTATTTTAGCAACAGCTGGGAAAAGAAGGTATTATTTTTAGAAGTATCTTGGTAAACAAAGTACAAAATATAGATGAACTTCACAAGGTCCCTTTTATTTCAATGTGAAAATTGCTTCAGTGTTACTTAGCCTCTTTTCCATTATTTAAAAGGAAAAAAAATTTAAACAGAAAAATAAACAGATGAATCAACTTCAGTATAAGAACAATCACAAATATATACATAAGCAAACACAATAGAGATTTTTAAAATCTAGTCCTTCTGCTTTTGCATGCTATTTTGAAACCTTTGTTTCATCCCTCAGAATATTGAAGGAGACAAAGTTTGGTAAAGAACAATGTCACCCCAAAGAACTGGCAGAGCTCCAATGGTATATAGATTCTGATAAAAGCTTAGCAAAGGTTTTTCTATATAACATTTGTCAAAGTTTAAGCAAAGCTAAAACTGTCACTCAGCCAGCTTCCTGATTACTGACCCTAAGACTCTTGAAGAAACAAACAAGTGGCTTCACAGCCCATCTATTTGCAACCTTGTAGTGAGACAGAGGACTCTATGGTCTCTGGCTGGCCATAGTCTAATGGGAACTAGGAATATGAAGAATCCCAAGGAAATTGCATACTTGTAAAGTTGAAATGAATATTCTTCAGTGATCCATAAACAATTCCAAGATAATATCCAGGAAATTACATAATACCCCAAAATGTATTCCAGGAGATACTAGTTCCATGGACTCTAAGAGATATTGGTAGGTGTAAAGGTGGGGAGGGATACCGAAGTCAAAAATTAGAAACACCTGAAAAAAAATTGAAAGGATTTTCTCCCACCAAGTAAGGGTCTTTTAATATGTTAATGTATACTGTGACCCTCCAAAGGTGTGGGCTTTGCAGTTGCCTAATCTTTTTTTAAGCCCCAGAGCCTTTTTCCCAACTGAGGTAATCACTGTTGTTCAGACAGCACCCATCTCTGTGCTCCCTCCATCCACCTACCAAGAAAATTTGAATTTTAAAGAAAGGGTCCAAACCTGAACCAAAGGAGTAAATGCTGAAGACTGCATTTCTCTAGCTAGACTAACAATAGATGTAGAAGATTTTGATGAGGTATTTCAACTTCACAGGGCTTCTGGTGACACATCTGCCACCAAGAATCAGGGACAGCTCTGCTAGCACACAGAGAGAAAAACAGTATTTCTTAGCCGGAGTTTTTGGAAATTAAAGCTGCTTTTCAGAGTTTGCTCTTATCTTCAAATTATACTTTTTTTTCAAATTGTAAGGAACCACCTTTAATTTATTTTCTCCTAGGACTGAGACTTAATCTTCTAGGAACAAAAGGGAAAAGCTGTTAAACTACCATATGCAAATATACTCTTTAGAAAAGAGACTAGCTATTCTGCTACAAGAGCCACATGGTAAAATTCAAAACTTGCAAAGTGTTCATTGCATCCAAAGCATATGCAAATGAATATTCCAGTGAGGTCAAGCCAATCCATTTTCTTCTCCCAAAAGTGTCCTCTGCAATAGGTCACTTAATTTTAGATGCTCAGTGTAATGTCTTATTACTCACACACTATGTTGGACAAATTTACTACATGGAATATTCATTTCCAAGGAGCAAGTTGTTTTTTGTACAGTCAACAAAACAGCATTTGTGAACTCTGTTGAGACAAAAAAAAAAATTATATTTAAATTAAATATATTCAGTAAAATTTGCTGATTTTTGGTGGGGGCATATCCTCTTGGCCAATAGGTTTACTCTCTTTCCTTTTTTCTTTTTAAAAGTTTATTATTTATCTGTAGGTCTCTGTTTTTTTTCTTACTAAAGAGGAGAGGAAAGAGTGCTGTCAATTTCAAAACAGTCTGCTACTGACACATTAGAAGAGGATTTAATTATCCTGGCATAAAAAGCTAGGAAAGCAAAATAAATACATTTAACAGAGAGACACTTAGCTACTCTAATTGCTTATGTGCTATAAGGGCTTTCAAATAATAAGCCCTTAAATAATAAATTAATATGAGAAAGAATAATGATACCCAGGTGCAATCCCTTAATCTGAGAGCTAGGCCCGCATGCTCAATGTCATAATTGCCTCCATTACCACATTCTGGCCTGACCTGAGGGTTTTAGCCATGGAAACTGGATGGAAATGAAAGACAAACTATGCTCAAATCAGAGGATCACACAATAGAGACCAGGTATCTAAACAACTACTTGAAATGTAAAAGCAAGCTACAGTTTTATAGGAGACATTTCATTTAAACAGGTGCCACCCCTGATGTAAGCCATAAAAGCATGAATTAAGAAAATTCTCCATTAAGAACTTCAGTGTTCTTAGTCAAAATCCTCATAGAAGGAACTTCCTTAATTTCAAAATACTACCTCAAGTTATTCCATCGGAACTAGATTTTGTTGTTTAAAAAAGGCTCTGTGCTGTTCTGAAGTCCTAACTGGGACAGTTACTCACTACAAGCTTCTGAATGAACCCATTTATTTTTATCTTTTATTTTGTATATTCATACAGTAATTTACCTGATTGACTAATATACTCTAGATAATGATATTTCTGGAGTTCATATTTCTAAACTCCATAAGAGAACAGTGTCTGAAAAAAAAATCAATCTAATGCTAATATCTTCTGGATGTATTCTCTTGACTTTTCATTATCAAGATTAAAGAAGAGGGTTATCCTACCAGTTCATAATTCTGAAATCTGAAAGTTTCTGAAACTTGAAGTTCTTCATAATTTATTTGACAGCAGAATCTGACTATTCCTACATTAATGTATTTGATTATATGATACTGCTTAGCTCCTCTGTGGATGTTACAAAATATACAATGTTGATGTATATACTGTATTACTTTTTTAAAAAATCTGAAAAATTCCTTAACTACAGTATAAAACTGACCTCAGAATCTGAGGAGACAGCAACCCTGCTTATATGTATTGACAGAACTGCAGTTTGACTTACCTACGAACATACATAAATGACTGAAAAGTGGGACAACTCATGCAATAAGCAAAATTGTTAGAATTGCTATAAACTTCTCTCCTGTGATGCCTTCCATGTGACCTGCATTTCATATCTTGGGGTCTCTGGTATTACTGATAGATTATCTAGATCCAGTATACCACTGCATTATAAGATAATATTAGCAAAAAAGAGGTTAGCATTCTTTCATTACTAAATGGGTAAATATTATTTTAATTTAAGACCTTTATCAATTTCATTGTTAATACTTCTGACAGACTCCCAAATAAATGAATATAGGTATATTTGCATTGAACATAACTAAACACAAGAAATTATAGACTGTTACTAAGAATATGAACCTAGAGTCAGAATTTTTTATTTTTACCTTAAACTCATCTAACAGTTGGATTTTTTTTACCTTGAACATGTATAATGTTTATAGTTAAAAATAATTACCTCTTTTTTAAGATTTAAATTTAAAAATTTTAATGCTACTATATTACTTCAACTTCTTTTATAATGCAGACACAGATATCAGGCTCAGTCAACTAGTAGGGGACCTTTCCAGATATGCCTTATTATTAATACCAACTCTTTCTTTTCCATTTCTCTTATTCTCACTGCATTTGAAGTTCCTCTTGTTTAAAACCTCTATGATTTCCTTTGCAGTCCCCGCAGTGTGTGTAACAGACTACTCTACAACCAAAAACAGAAGTGTCCTTTAACATTTCTTGAGTTCTAAGTATAAACAACACCAAAATGGAATGAACAAAATTTGCTCAAAAAGAGTCAGAGACCTCTATCATTGATGACCAAAACAAAGTCACAGCACATTTTCACAGCCAGTTCAAAATAAGATGAATTTTAACAACTTGGGTATCCTTTTCTATCCCTCCTTAGCATTCCAGAGTGTAACTTTGGCTGAGAATTATCTACAGAAGGCATGCCAGGGTCTAATACAGTGTCATATGAGCAAATGAGAAAAGTTCTCCTTCCCAGCTTCAGGTCCAAAAGTAAAATCACAAAGATTCCCTCTCTACATGGATTTATGTCAGTCTGGACTGGAGAATATAGGCTCATGTTCTACAGAAACCAGAGCAATTTTGTATTAGTGTTTTTCACAAAAATGTAGTGCAAACATAATAAAACTTTGGTACATTTTTCTAACACTTTACATGTTAAAATGTAGTATTTAAAGTGGTAGGTGTTGAACCCATATTCTTTGAGTGAAATTCCACCTGAATTATAGACATTTCCTAACTTAAATAGGTATCAGAATTGAGGTCCTTTTTAGACCATGACTCTGTAAAGAACCAACCTGTAATCCCCCCTAAAAATTCATAAGGAACACCATCTCTTTCTCAATATTATCTCACATGATATAATTCCTTGATGTTGGAAAGAACTTAGGGTTCAAAGTTGATGGCCAAGAAAGAATTCTTGAGATGTCTTTGGTGCAAAAAGGTCATTTCATTAAAGCACAGGGAAGGACCCATGGGCAGAAAGAGCTGCAGTGAGGTCATGAGAAGTAAGTGGCTCATTATATGCTTTCAAGTTGGGAGTGGGTTAAAGATAACATAAGTCTCTAAGGGATTTTGGAAGCAAGGTTTCCAGGACCTTGAGGGGGCTACTTAATATTGAGAAATGATCATTTATTACCATCTAATAATGCCTTCCTTAGTCATGAGACCTTTTGGATGTATGTCAGTGGGACAATGCTTGGGGGATGACTACCAACACATATCTTGGGGGGGAGGGGGTTTAGAGATAAAGGAAATTTCTAAGTGAATTTTTAAATGTTAAAGTAGACTTACAGGATGCTGGTGGTGGGGTTGGTCTAGGAATGTCTTTTGCCCTTAACAAAGTATTAACATCAACACAGTTCAGTCCCTAAAGGAATGTCACTCTGCCTGTTTCAAGGACTTGTCAAGTGGCTGTAGGTAGTAAGGGAATTTAATAATTTTTCTTCTGCCTTTGTTTCCCACATCATTCTTCAGAGATTTTTCTCATTTGTTCAATCTAATTTTTAAGTGAGTTTTTCTGGAATGACTAGTACTTTCTTTGGGACAAGACACCACTATATATGGATGACAAAAATAAGATTCTTGTCAAGGAGATTAAAATTTAGTTAAAGTTGTTATAAATCCCCCAATATAGCTATAGCTATGTACATAAGCAATCAGACTTGGAAGAAAAAATGTATGTCTGCATCGAAATATCCACTTTAAAAACGCCAACACCATGACACAATGTTCCTACTTGAAAGTTTCAGGCTGGCTGTTTTAGTATTTTACATTAGCTCCTCACCCCTCATTTATTCCTGGGTTCATTTAATTTACCTGTCATGCTCCCTTATACAATGAAATCTACTTGGAAGATAAGGGATGACAGGTTACGAGAATCCTATCCATCTCATGACCAAGAACAGAAATGTCAATAACAGAAGAGCTGAACTCAACTGTCTCTGCCCTCTCTACCCTATCCAGCCTTCTCCATTTCTGTGATGGATAGCACCATTCATCCAACTGTGCATGCCAGGAATATACCACTTAATCTCTGGTATGTTTTTCCCGCTGCCACTCCCACCAGTCCTTCATGGATTTTCTTCCTAAACATTCTTCAACAATACCATTTATTGTTCTCTTTCTCTAATTCTCAGTCTAAGCTATCAATCTTGGAATAAAAGTCTCCTAAGAAAACTCCCCAAGTTCATTTTCCAACCCTTTCTCATCAATGCAGATAGTCTTTATAAATAACTATAAAAGTAATACACAGTCAGGAGAAGAACTTCAAAATTCCAAATGTGCAGAAATCCCAAATCTCAGTCCCAAATCCCACCAAACAGAAATAACCACTGCTTGTCATTTCTCATAGACCACTATGCATTCATAGATCACTGCTATGCCCAATATGTCCGCATAATGATTTTCCTTCTTAAGAAAACCACACTGAATTAATAGATAATGACTATTGTTCTTAACCATAATATGCCAAGATCTCTGCATCCCTTCCAAGAAAAAGGCTACATGTAATGCCTGCAAATCCCCCATCAAATAGCACTTTATTCCCTTAAAAATCTTACTTGATTGCTTTATAAGTTTCTATGAAAGACTGTGAAGACATTTTTTCCGTTGGTGTCCTTCCATAAAGAAGGAGGAGAAAGAAAGGAGTATTCAAAGGGAGAGGAAGGTAGGTGGGGAAGAAAGGGGGAGAGAAGGAAAGGGAGGAGAAGAAATGGAGGAGGAAGATAGACAGGGGAAGAAGAAGAGGAAGAAGATGAGGCAACTGATGATAGAAATATTCTTCTCTGAAACCACCCTGAACAGTTATCTGATGGCCCTGCAGAGGCTAGGAGGAAAGCCATGAATAGGACCTCTTGCTACCTGCCCCATTGCCAACTAAGCTCACTCTAAACCAGCACAAGGGCTCTGAGATAGTTTGAGTGAAGGATTCCAAATCAGGTAGAGAACAGAGTGATTATACCTAACATAGCAATGCATGGGTATTAACTGGCTCTATCTCATGCTATGCTATAGCTTGTGAATCATTCTATCAAATAATCAAAGAATGGTCTTGTTCAGAGAGAGGAGAGAGACTCATATATGACAGAAAAAAGTAAGTCATTACATTAGGCAAGTAGCAATACTTCATAAACATAGTTTTCTCATTTGTTAAAAGAATGGTGGATGTTCTCTATATAACACCTCCCCATAGGTTGTTCTCTATTATTATCCTTCTAGCTCTAAAATTATTTTTTGTAATTACCTAAATTATATGTTTCTTATGGCTAATCTCTTTAGTTAGCCAGAATATTATTTCTTGAATTGTAATTTGTGGAAAGTTGTGTTCAGCAGGGTCTTAATAGTTTGTTTATTTTGTTGTTGTTTGTTTCTGGTTTTTGTTTGTTTGTTTGTTTGTTTTTTCATAAAAATCATTCCATGGTAAAAATAAGTTTGGGAAACACTGGGGTAGTCATGGCTATCCATGTTTATTTCTGGCAGGATTTCTCCTCCCTACTGATATGCTAATGTACCTTATAAATATCCCAACAAAGAACAGTCCACAGCACATTGCACTTCCAAATTTTATCAAGCATATTTATCTAGAAACTTTGTCATTCTAGTTAAAGATGATGGGTATATAACAAATGTTTATATCCTCTCCATTCTGAAAGTTCATGTAAATTATTATAAAAGAAAGAGAAGGTTAAACTCTCAATTGTGAAGAAAATAGAAAAGTCAATAGTTATGAGTTCAAAACAAATTTGTGGAAAATAATCAAAGTAGCTGCAGGAATAAAGGAAGAGGATAGGAGAAGCCACAAGCTGAACAATGTATGAAAAACAATCCAGTGAATTCTGTCCATGATCTAAGAGAACCACAAAGAGGCTCTGCTCTCAGAAATACAAATACTATGTTGTGGGAGAAAAATGAGCAAGCTTAGATGTGAAATATAGAGATCAGAACAGAAGATTAATTGGAAGTTTCTATATGAGGGACACCTGGATGCTTTAGTCGATTAAGTGTCCAACTCTTGATTTCAGTTCAGGTCATGATCTCAGGGTCATGAGATCAAGCCCCACATCAGACTCTGTGTTGAGCGTGGAGCCTGCTTAAGATTCTCTTTCTTCCTCTCCTTCTGCACTTCCCAACCTGCTGTTTTTTTTTCTTTCCAAAAGAAATGAGAAGAAAAGAAAAGAAAAAAGAAAAGAAAGTTGCTGTATGAAATAATCAACAGCCCCATCTCTCCCATTCCCACATGCAACACAGACTGGAGTTCATGATATTGTGATTTATAATGAGAAATGCATATTTGATCTTCATGTCTGTTTTAGGCACTCTTAGAATTTCCTAGGGGACTAGAGCAGCCTTAGGCTATTTATAGCAAGCCCTTTTCAGCCATACCTAAGTATATGCTAATAAGGTAACTTTTGGAAAGCCCCTGGGTAACCTAAGAATGGAAGCTGGTTGCTAGAGGAACTGGCCATAATCAGAGTTGAAACTTCCCTAAATCTCTTGTACCCCTCCTCCCCCAACCTCCAGGGAGAGGAGGAGACTAGAGTTCAAATCATAATAAAGTCTCCATAAAAATCTTTAAACTATAGGGTTTGGAGAGCTTCCAGGTTGATGAACAAGGACTAATCCATGTGCTGGGAGAGTACTACACCTCAAGCTCCACTGGGACAGAAAGATGATTCTGTGGTTTGGGACTCTTTTAGACCCCATCCCAGGTAACTCTTCATCTAGTTATTCATTTGGATCCTTCACTATCTTTTATAATAACCCAGTAAGCTAGTAAGTAAACTGTTTTCCTGAGTTCTGTGAGCTGCTCTAGCAAGTTAATTGAACCTAAGGAAGGGGTCATAAGAAGCTCTGATTTATGGTTAGTATAGCTGGTGGATCAGACACACAGGTAACAACTGGACTTGTGATTTTCATCTGAAGTGGAGTGGAGGGGAGTCTTGTGGGACTGAACACTTAATCTGTGGGATCTGATACTATCTCCAAGTAGATAGTGTCAAAACTGAGTTGGATTATAGAACACCTAGCTGATGTGGCAGAATTACTCGGTATGTGGAAAACCCAAACATCTGGTGTCAGAAACAAAGTAGCACTGTAGTAGGGTACTGAGAGTAGAGGAGATACACAGGAGTGTGTTTTTTCCTAAATAGTGTTCACCATCAAAAGTTGTCCTTCCTGAGCAGGGAGCTCGTTGTGGGGCTCAATCTCAGCACCCTGGGATCATGACCTGAGCTAAAAGCAGCTGCTTAACCAACTGAGCCATCCAGGCACACCAAAGAACAAACTCTTAAAAATAAAGAATATGACTCCCAAAAATATTAATAGAGTAAAAAAATCACTCAGAATGTAGATCCCAAAAAATGAAAATCTAGAGTTTATATTCCAAGCGTCTAAAGTTCAAATGGTAGAAGTCACAGAATGAGAGTATAGAGAAAATAAAGTGGGAAAATCAAGGAAGAACTCAATTGAGATGTTTTTCTAGAACTTAAGGACTCAAGGCCTCATGACAATGGCCAGCACAACCAAAGATGTCCACTGGGACATGTCACTATGACATGTCCAAACTTAAGAATAGGGAGAAGAAATTTAAGGTTTCCAAAGAGAAAATGTAACTTACAGAGGAATGAGAATCAAATTGGAATTGGAACAAAACATCCCAAACAGCATATGGTATAATAACATATTTCTGTGGAAAAATTATTTTCAGATTAAAATCTACCAGCAGTCAAATTATCATGCAATAATATAAAAGAAAAGTAATCATATCAAATTAAAAAAAATTGTCTTTCTCATATAAAACTTTGCTTTTCCTGGAAATTTTAGAACACTTACATACTCAGCTTCTAAAATATAGGATTTTGAGAATTCTTTATTTCTTTTGATTTTGAGAAAGTTCTTATTGTCAATCTATTCTTTTTCCCTTCATATCTTAATCCCTAAACTTATTTTATATTCACTTTTCATTGTGTCCATAGATCTATTTATCTATCAGTAAAGAATTACAGACTGTCTACTATATGCTATACATTGCAGTAGTTGCTAAGAGGTCCAGATGAATAAGGCATGATGCCTACCCTCAGGGAACTTGCTGTAAAAAAATAATTATAATCTTCTTGAGATAAGTGCTATGGGGGATAAGGTAGAGTAGCGCACAGTACAATCAAGGATTACCATTTCTGTTGCATAAAAACCATCTTATATCATCTTTAATTTACCTTACTGAATTAATTTACACACATTTACTCATTTTTAGTTGTTGTATCCCAATTTCTTACAGCACCCTTTCTTATTTTATTTCCAGGACCAATTCTAAACCAATGCTGCCCCAAATGACATTTGGGGCACATCAGTGCACTGCCAATATTTTACCGTCTAATAGGTTGATCATGTTCATTCGATAAATACTGAGTTCAATACCTTTTAAAATCAAGAGTCTGTTGGTATCCTCATCATAATTGTTCCTAGGGGATTTACAAGAAATGTAGCTCCTAAGTTTTTGACTTTATGTTATGCTGCCCTTTAAATAGTCAAAATTCATCTTTTTAACACACAGTTTTAATCATAGTTTTAAGCTAAAATATAGCTCTAAAAGACAATTGCAGAAATAGTTTCAAAACTGGCTAGTATGGTTGATAATTTATTTTCTAATAAAACTAATTATGACTATTTTTACTGCTGTCATTATTATTATCTTTCATATCTTTCTTTTAAATATCAAATTCCTAGAGAGCCATATCACTTCCCAGAGTTATTCTTTGCTCTGTTTGTGAAATAGAAGGAGAAACAGAAAACATTAAATTTTTTCAAAAGATGAATCCAAATGGCAGGGAAAAGCTGAGTTTTGATTATTGACTTAGAATTCTGTCCCTTAGATTCTTCCCTAATGACCTACTTTTCTTCACTTTACCTATCTAGCATGCTGAGAGAACAGAGTAGCAGGGGAACTTACTTCAGGTACTCTTTACACATCTGCAGTTCTTGCCAGACCCATCATTGCTTTGCTTTCTGAATTAAACCTTTCCCACCTTTAGGACTTTTTTAAGGGTAACAAACATTTTGGGAGGACGAAGAGGACAGTTTTTAGAAAAACATTCTCTTTTTTCATATTGTTATTTACTAACACTGAAATGTGTTAGAAGCAGTGTTTTTGGAATCAGATCTCAAAGTACTATTTCACAGAGCAAGAAAGTAATTTTAAGAAAAGCTGCAGAGCTGAAATTGGCTTAACCATTCACAGTGACGAAATAGTGTTGTAAGAACAGCTGCATAATGTTAGCTGGGATAGAAGAAGGCATTGATATTTCAGGTTCTACACACAGTAGGGTACACTGGGAGGGCAGAGCTGGAGTGCAGTCAGTTTTCTACTTCGAGTTTTTACACTGAACTAAGGTGGTTTAATGGTTTTATTTGGGCTAAACGAATAAAAAAAGGGAAAATATAAGTATTCCAAAATAATTTATACATTGAAGAACAGTATTTCTCAGACAGTATTAAGAACAGTATTTCTCTTAATTAACAGAATTACTTGTGTAATCTGCTATGAGAAGAGACTCCTGAGCTCTCCATCAGACCTAGGACATTAGAAACTCTGAAAGAAAACGTCTGGAAACCTGTATTTTAATAAGCATCTCTGGTGAATTTTTCTGTACACTGAAGGTTAAGAATTATGGCAATAAAGGAATCAATTTAGGGAAGGAAAATGACAAGCCAGGTTAGAATAGGTAACTGGATAAACATTACAAGAAAGTATCCAGTCAGGTGAAGTGGTCATATGCAATTATTAGACTGTAAATATCTATGAGGGGAAAGTTAATGCCCGAAGAAAAATAAGCAAATAGACCACTAGGAGTGATGAGGCAAATGAAAGATCAAATGGTTGAAACCAGCAGTGGCAAATGGGCAGAATTAAAAAAAAAAAATGATGGCAGAATCTCAGAGAAAAAGACAGATTGAGATGTCTGGGAGAATTGCTATAAGGCACTGTATAGCTCGCTCTAATGACAGCAAAAAATATTGTTGAGATGCCAACATCATTTTCTTAAAACCTCAAGTTGTCCCTAACCACTGCACATTACTCAGGGAAGTGGCCCAACTGATTAAAACAACAATCTCTGTCTTAACTTCAAAACAACAAGTATGGCCCTGGCTCTATTTTTTGGCTTCATGGACATCCTAAGCCATCGAGTAAGCAAGCTATTTCTCTGCTATTTTATGCTGAGGCTAGTTACAACCTTTTTCTCTGGGAATGCAGTTTTAAGTTACCCAGGTGAATGAGGAGCCACAGTCAAATTAGTAGAGCAGCTAAAAAAGCAAGAGAAGGCTGGGTCAAATGAGTATTTTATAAAACTATCTATGTTCAAGTCTATAGAATTCTAAGAAGGGAAAGTACATTTTAAAATTGTGTGGTGGTGGGAAAAGTACTTATTTTAAAAGCTATCAAACAGCAGGGAGGTAAAATAAACTTGAGCATTGAAAAATTCAAGGGTACAGGTGAAATTGGAACTCTAAGATTTCTTAAAATAGATTTTTCATCCTTATCTGGTATATAACCAATTTAAAAAAATGCAACACTCTTGGAGATAACCAGTGGCCTATGAATCAAAGCCTCTGTCCTAGGCTTATGGCAGGCATTAATAATTGATCATAACATCTTCATATTAAGACCAAAGAGAGCCTCCCAAACCTATTCAACATGGACCTTTTAGCAGCCCTAACCCAAAAAAGGTACATGAAATATACCTTTTCAAGTCTGACTAGAATGTTGCCATTTATCATGTTTTCTTTCAAGGGAGCCTATATTTCTAAACAAATTGAGCAAAAGCTTTGAAACTTGTACACTGGTTCCATGAATCAGTTTTCCCTTTGCCTCCTAACAGGATGCTATTTTCCTGCTGCCCTATAAGTGCTCCTGATTCCACTGTATCTGTATCCTGATTCCACTGTACAGAAAAACTGACTCCCCTTTCTCCACAGACATACCTGCCCCTTTTACCTCTTCCTGAATGGAGCACTAAACTTTTTCTCAAGTTTAGCATGCACCTATTTAATTTGTATACCATCTATTAGTTTCTTTTGGGTCCACGAATAATATGATCCAGTCTTGTGTTTCTATCATTAAGATTAAGCTCTTTTGTTTCAGAACATGGAAAAGAAACTGGATTTTCTTTTGAAAGTGCTTAATTAGGAGGAGAGAGGCAAGATGGCAGAGGAGTAGCAGACTGAAATGACATCAGATCCCTGGAGTTCAGCGAGATAGGTATCAAACCATTCCAAACAACTACAAACTCAATGGGAGATAGAAGAGAAGAGAAGCAATTCTAGGAACAGAAAAGCAACCACTTTCTGAAAGGTAGGACCTACAGAGAAGGGAATCTGAAGCAACAGGAAGATAGACTGTGGGGGCGGGGGGGGGGCAGCTCCCAGCAAGCAGGAGAGCAGCAGAACACAATATCAGAACTTTTAGATGTCTGCTCCACTAAGGGACATCACTCCAGAGGCTAAGCAGGGGTGGAGCCCTTGTGGGGACAGAGTGGCCTCAGGTCCCACAGGGTCACAGAAAGATCAGGGGTGTCTGAGTGTAGCGGAGCTACCAGGAATCAGAGCAGGGAAGTGGACTACAGAGACAGAGCTGAAGAGTGACCTTTCAGATCGGGGTTACCTTAAATCATGATCCAAGGCAGAGTCAGGCCACTGCTCTTCAAGCAGGGACCCCACAAGTGGCAGATCTGGGGCGACTTACCTTCCTGCTCTGGGAGGAGCAGCACGGCATGAATCTGCTGGCTCTGGAGACTGCTGGCTCTGGAGACTCCGTGTGCCAGAGATAGAAACACTCGGTGACAGGTCGGGTAAGCTCAGAGTGCCATTTTCATTCCCATCCTCCAAAGCTCTACAGAAAGCGCTCAGGGAACAAAAGCATGTAGAGTAAACCAGATCAGATTACTTAGCCTGGTTCCTGGCAAGGGCAGTGCAATTCTGCTTTGGGCAAAGACAATTGAGATTCACTGCAATAGGCCCCTCCCCCAGAAGATCAGCAAGAACATCCAGCCAAGACCAAGCTCATTGATCAAGGAGAACAGCAGAACTCCAGAGCTAGGGTAAAGCATGCAGAGAATTCATGGCTTTTCTACCACAATTCTTTAGTGCTGCAAAGTGAATTTTTTTTTAATTTTCTTTTTTTCTTATCCTACTTTTTTTAACTTCTCCACATTCCTCTTTTGGCTTTTTATAACTAGTTTATATTAATAATACCTTTCTTTAAAAAATTATTTTTAAACTTTCATTGTTATAGTCATATTTTATCCCTTCTTTGTATTTAACCTTATTTTTTGTATACATATACGTTTTTTCTTTTTTCTAAAAAGTTTTGGGATACAATTTCTTTCAATAGATCAAAATATAAAATCTATCACATGGCTTTGTTCTAGTCTCCAGGCTGAACACATTCCCTCTTTTTTTTTTTCCAACCAACCTATCTTATCAATTCCTTTTTTAGAATTTTTTATTTTCATCTTTACAGTCATATTCCATTCCTTCATTGTGTCTACCCCTGTTTTTGTATATACATAAGTTTTTCTTTCTTTAAAATTTTGGGAGATAATTCCTCCTAAGAGACCAAAATACACCCAATATCAAGTGGGTGGCTCTGTTTTATTCACCAGTCTAATATATATACATAAACACATACATATATATATATATATATATATATATATATATATATATTTAATTTATTTTTTTCCCCTTTCTTCTCCCTCCAGTTTTGGATCTCTTCTGATTTGGTTAGCATACATTTTTATGGGGTCTTTTCCACCCTTTATTATTTTATTCTCTTGCTCATATAGTCTTATCTGGATAAGATGACAAGTCAGAAAAACTCACCACAAAAAAAAAAAAAAAAAGAGGCAGTACCAATGGCTAGGGACCTAATCAATACAGACATTGGTAATATGTCAGAACTAGAGTTCAGAACAACAATTCTCAAGGTGCTAGCTAGGCTCAAAAAAGGCATGGGAGATATTAGAGAATCTTTCTGGAGAAATAAAATCCCTTTCTGGAGAAATAAAAGAACTAAAACCTAACCAAGTTGAAATTTTTTAAAAAGCTATTAATGAGGTGCAATAAAAAATGGAGGCTCTCAGTGCTAGGATAAATGAGGCAGAAGAGAGAATTAGTAATATAGCAGGCCAAATGATGGAGAATAAAGAAGCTGAGCAAAAGAGAGACAAACAACTACTGGACCATGAGGGGAGAATTTGAGAGAGAAGTGACACCATAAGACAAAACAATATTAGAATAATTGGGATTCCAGAAGAAGAAGAAAGAGAGAGGGAGCAGAAGGTATATTGGAGTGAATTATTGTAGAGAATTTCCCTAATATGGCAAAGGGAACAAGCATCAAAATTCAGGAGGCACAGAGAGCCCCCCTCAAAATCAATAAAAATAGGTCCACACCCCATCATCTAATAGTAAAACTTACTAGTCTTAGTGACAAAGAGAAAATCCTGAAAGCAGCCCGGGAAAAGAAGTCTGTAACATACAAGGGTAAAAACATTAGATTGGCAGCAGACTTATCCACAGAGACCTGGCAGGCCAGAAAGAGCTGGCATGATATATTCAGAGCACTAAATGAGAAAAACATGCAGCCAAGAATACTATATCCAGCTAGGCTATCATTGAAAATAGAAGGAGAAATAAAAAGCTTCCAGGACAAACAAAACCTAAAAGAATTTGTAAACACCAAACCAGCCCTACAGGAAATATTGAAAGGGGTCCTCTAAGAGAAGAAAGAACTGAAAAGTAGTAGACCAGAAAGGAACAGAGAAAATATACAGTAACAGTCACCTTACAGCCAATACATTCATACAGCACTAAATTCATATCTTTCAATAGATACCCTGAATGTAAATGGGCTAAATGCCCCCAATAAAAAGACACAGGGTATCAGAATGGATAAAAAACCAAAATCCATCAATATGTTGTCTACAAGAAACTCATTTTAGATCCAAAGACACCTCCAGATTTAAAGTGAGGGGGTGGAAAACAATTTACCATGCTAATGGACATCAAAAGAAAGCTGGGGTGGCAATCCATCTATCAGAAAATTGGATTTCAGCCAAAGACTATAATAAGAGAAGAGGAAGGACACTATATCATACTTAAAAGGGTCTGTCCAACAAGAAGATCTAAGAATAATAAATATCTATGACCCTAACATGGGAGCAGCCTCAAAGAAACACATCAACGATAATACAATAATAGTAGGGGAATTTAATACCCCCCTCATTGAAATGGACAGATCATCCATGCAAAAGATCAACAAGGACATAAAGGCCTTAATGGGGCGCCTGAATGGCTCAGTGCGTTAAGCCTCTGCCATCAGCTCAGGTCATGATCTCAGCATCCTTGGATCAAGCCCCACATCAGGCTCTCTGCTCAGTAGGGAGCCTGCTTCCCCCTCCACCTCTGCCTATCTTTCTGCCTACTTCTGATCTCTCTCCCTCTGTCAAATAAATAATAAAATCTTAAAAAAGGAAATAAAGGCCTTAAATGACACACTGGACCAGATGGACATCACAGAGATATTCAGAACATTCCATCTGAAAGCAACAGAATACACATGCTTCTCTAGTGCACATGGAACATTCTCCAGAATAGATCACACCCTGGGTCACAAATCAGGTCTCAACTGGTACCAAAAGATTGGAATCATTCCCTGCATAATTTCAGACCACAATGCTCTAAAGCTAGAGGAAGGTGGGAAAGAACTCAAATACATGGAGGCTAAAGAGCATCCTACTAAAGAATGAATGGGTCAACTAGGAAATTAAAGATGAATTGAAAAAATTCATGGAAAAAAATGAAAATGAAAGCACAACTGTTCAAAATATGTGGGACACAGCAAAGGCAGTCCTGAAAGGAAAGTATATAGTGATACAAGCCTTTCTCAAGAGACAAGAAAGGTCTTAAGTACACAACCTAACCCTACACTAAAAGGAGCTGAAGAAAGACCAGGAAAGAAAGCCTAAACCCAGCAGGAGAAGAGAAATAATAAAGATCAGAGCAGAAATCAATGAACTAGAAACCAAAAGAACAGTAGAACAGATCAATGAAACTAGGAGCTGGTTCTTTGAAAGAATTAATAATATTGATAAACCCCTGGCCAGACTTATCAAAAAGAAAAGAGAAAGGACCCAAATTAATAAAATTATGAATGAAAGAGGAGAGATCACGACCAACACCAAAGAAATACAAACAATTATAAGAACATATTGTGAGCAACTCTACGCCAGCAAATTTGACAATCTGGAAGAAATGGATGCATTCCAAGAGACATATAAACTACCACAACTGAACCAGGAAGAAATAGAAAACCTGAACAGACCCATAACCAGTAAGGAGACTGAAGCAGTCATCAAAAATCTTCCAACAAACAGAGCCCGGGGCCAGATGGCTTCCCAGGGCAATTCTATTAAACATCTAAATAAGAATTAATATCTATTCTCCTGAAACTGTTTAAAAAAATAGAAGTGGAAGGAAAACTTCCAAATTCATTTTACGAGGCCGGCATTACCTTGATACCAAAACCAGACAAAGACCCCATCAAAATGAGAATTACAGACCAATATCCTTGGCAAATATAGATGTGAAAATTCTCACCAAAATACTAGCCAATAGTATCCAACAGTAATTAAAAGGATTATTCACCATGACCAAGTGGGATTTATTCCTGGGCTGCAAGGTTGGTTCAGCATCTGCAAATCAATCACTTTGACACAGTGCATTAATAAAAGAAAGAACAAGAACCATATGATACTCTCAATAGATGCTGAAAAAGCATTTAACAAAGTACAACATCCTTTCTTGATCAAAACTCTTCAAAGTGTAGGGACAGGGGGTACATACCTCAAGATCATAAAAGCCATCTATCAAAAACCCACAATGAATATCATTCTCAATGGGGAAAAACTGAGAGCTTTTCTGCTAAGGTCAGGAACACGGCAGGGATGTCCACTATCACTGCCGCTATTCAACATAGTACTAGAAGTCCTAGCCTTGGCAATCACACAACAAAAAGAAATAAAGGCATTAGAATTGGCAAAGAAGAAGTCAAACTATCACTCTTTGCAGATTATATGATTCTTTATGTGGAAAACCCAAAAGACTCCACTCCAAAACTGCTGGAACTCATACAGGAATTCAGTAAAGTGTCAGGATATAAAATCAATGCACAGAAATCAGTTGCATTTCTATATGCCAGCAGCAATACAGAAGAAAGAGAAATTGAGTAGATCCCATTTACAATTGCACCCAAAAACCATAAGATGCCTAGGAATAAACCTAACCAAAGAGGCAAAGAATTTGTACTCAGAAAACTATAATGTACTCATGAAAGAAACTGAGGAAGAAACAATGAAATGGAAAAACATTCCGTGCTCATGGGTTGGAAGAACAAATACTGTGAAAATGTCTATGCTACCTAAAGCAATCTACACATTTAGTGCAATCCTTATCAAAATACAATCAATTTTTTTCAAAGAAATAGAACAAATAATCCCAACATTTATATGAAACTGAAAAGACCCCGAATAGCCAGAGGAATTTTGAAAAGAAAGCCAAAGTTGGTGGCATCACAATTCCAGACTTCAAGCTCTATTACAAAGCTGTCATCATCAAGACAGTATGGTACTGGCACAAAAAGAGATACATAAATCAATAGAACAGAATAGAGAGCCCAGAAATAAACACCTTCAACTCTACGGTCAACTAATCTTCCACAATGCAGGAAAGAATGTTCAATGGAAAAAAGACAGTCTCTTCAACAAATGGTGCTGGGAAAATTGGACAGCCACATGCAGAAGAATGAAACTGGACCATTTCCTTACACCACACACACAAAAAGACTCTATATGGCTGAAAGACCTCAATGTGAGATAGGAATCCATCCAAATCCTTGAGGAGAACACAGTTAGTGATCCCTTTGACCTCAGCCACAACAACTTTCTTCTAGAAATATCACCAAAGGCAAGGGAACCAAGGGCAAAAATGAACTATTGGGACTTCATCAAGACCAAAAACTTGTGCACAGCAAAGTAAACAGTCAACAAAACCAAGAGACAACTGACAGGATGGGAGAAGATATTTGCAAACGACATATCAGGTAAAGGGTTAGTATCCAAAATCTATAAAGAGCTTAGCAAACTCAACACCCAAAGAACAAATAATCCAATCAAGAAATGGGCAGAGGACATGAACAGACATCTCTGCAAAGAAGACATCCAGATGGCCAACAGACACATGAAAAAGTGCTCAATATCACTCAGCATCAGGGAAATATAAATCGAAACCACAATGAGATACCACCACCTCACACCAGTCAGAATGGCCAAAATTAACAAGTCAGGAAATGACAGATGTTGGCGAGGATGCGGACAAAGGGAACACTCCTATGCTGTTGGTGGGAATGCAAGCTGGTGCAGCCATTCTGGAAAACAGCATGGAGGTTCCTCAAAAAGTTGAAAATAGAGCTACCCTATGACCCAGCAATCACACTACTGGTTATTTACCCTAAAGATACAAATGTAGTGATCTGAAGGGGCACGTGCACCCAAATGTTTATAGCAGCAATGTCCACAATAGCCAAACTATGGAAAGAACCTAGATGTCCAACAACAGATGAATAGATAAAGATGTGGCACATATACACAATGGAATACTATGCAGCTATCAAAAGAAATGAAATCTTGCCATTTGTAATGTCATGGATGGAACTAGAGGGTATTATGCTGAGTGAAATAAGTCAATCAGAGAAAGACAATTATCATATGATCTCCCTGATATGGGAATTTGAGAGGCAGAGTGGGGGAGTTGGGGGCATAGGGAAGGAAGAAATGAAACAAGATGGGATCAGAAGGGAGACAAACTATAAGAGACCTTTAATCTTACAAAAGAGACTGAGGGTTGCTTGGGGGGTGGGTTGTGGAGCGAGTGGTTGGGTTATGTACATTGGAAAGGGTATGTGATATGGTGAGTGCTGTGAAGTGTGTAAACCTGACAATTCACAGACCTATAGCCCTGGGGCAAATAATACATTATATGTTAATAAAAATAATTGGAAAAAAAAAAGCAAGTCCTTAATTAAGTTTTCTTTGTAAAATTCTACATGATTGATTTGGGTGCCTAGAAACTCTTGTCATGTGAGCATGTGCACTCCATGTCTTTTTATCCCAAAGACTTAGTAGAAAAGTAATTCCATTGCATTTCTAATCCCATTAGAAGAAGGCTCTCCAAATTATAAAGAATTCAGGTAAGTCAAGAAGTAGAAGCCGCCAACGTGGGTGAGCCCAGGGTATGGCAGAGTTCCTGGAGCCATATAATGAATTGTAGATAATGACCCCTAATGGGTATCCAGGCATGCTTTGGAAAGATATCAGAAAACACAATCTATACTCCAACAATCATTAGTGTAGGAGGAACGCTAAAGACCTCTTAAACCAATGCACCTCACCTCTTCTTTGGTATTTGGGATAACTGAAATCTAGAAATAATAACTAACTTGGCTTAAAGTTATATAGAGAAGAAAACTCTAGTTCCCTTGGTCTAGGCCAGTCCTTTCTCCACTAGCCACTAATCCACCAGTTTATTAGTTATGAATAGTTCATATGTGCTCAGTGTTTGAAAAGTATTCTTTTTGTTTTAAAAAATATCTATTTCTGAATGAATCTTCTTTCCCTCTTCCTACTGCTTCCGTGTCCTGGGCTCTTTCTCTATTCATTAACATTAAGCTTTATTATGATTAACATTTTGTTAGAGGGTCAATGTAAGATTTTAAAACACAAATTAGTTATTTCATGAACAAAGGTAAATAGAAACTATTATTTAGAGTTTAATGATAATTTAGAGATCAAAAAATAAAGCAGGAAAACACTGAATCATAAATGATATAGAATGGGAAGCCTGTGATGAAATCTTGCTTCCTTTCTGACATCTGTGTACATGGTTGTAAAATACTAATTTCCAAGAAGTTTTACAAATAGCTTTCAAAGGAAGAATTAGTCCTGCATTTATATTTTTTCTTGATACTTTAGAACACACTACCCAACCTTTGTAATCCTACATGAATGGGACTATACTCACTATCTGCTTCCCTCATTCTCTACTTCAGCTCTTACTGACAATGGTTATAAATAACCATTATTATAATTTTTAAACAATAGAAGACATCCAATCTCTGTTTGAAGATGTGGAAAGCTGGAAAGAGCATCATCATTCCCAATATTTTTGTGGGAAAAAAAAAAGCTGGACAAACATCATGACTTTCCTTGAGCCTAGAACTGTACTAATATCATAGCAGCAGAATCTAGGGGAAAATAGGCACCTTTAGGGAAAGACAGGGGATAAGCAGTAACTTACTTAGGTCAAATGCCAATAGGAAATTAATATAATTTGACAAAAGTAGAACTCTAAAAAGCAAACACCAGTAAGAGAAGTTCAGCTAGGGAGATAGACACATTTCTGGAGGCCAACAGTACACTGGTAAGAGGATGAAGTCTTAACTGGCAGCAAGTATTTTCTTCTTCTTTCACAAACCCCATGGGACAGTCACAGAAACAACTGGGAGAATTCTGAAGTCTCCCTTCTGGTGCAGAACTGGAAATGGAGCAGCAGTCACTGTAAGAAGGGTAAGAAATTTGCCCAGACCATTCTCTCTCCTCTTATCTACAAAAACAAAAATAAAACCCCTTCCAAAACAAAACAAAACAAAAACAACCAAAACAAACAAACAAACAAACAAAAACAAACAAAAACAAATAAAAAACAAAAAACAAACAAAAAAACCACACGCAAAAAATCAACAAAATCAAAAAGCCTGAGTCTGTGGGAAAAGGGAGAAAACACTATCACACTTAGGACATTAGTAAAATCCTATTCCATCCCAGGAAAAAGAAGAAAAAATAAACCTGGACCCCAGAGGGAAGATCAGGGATATGAGCAAAATTCAGAACATCATGGGAGGAGGGGCAGGATGTCTGGGATCCCAGTGACTGTCCAACACCGATGCTTAAATAAAATAAGGGAGAATACCTGACTCACCCCTCATCCCCAGGGTCAGGTTAATAACCACTGAGTAACAAGTAACACAAGAGATAAACCTCTCTGAGGCAAAACACAAAGCAAAGACTTAAACCTTTAAACCTGAGGATAGAGCAATCACTGAAAAATAATTCATTTCTCAAATAAATTCCTACCCTAAATAAAAAATAACCCTAGGGGAATTTAAAGTCCATAATGTACTCAGGGTAATCATAACAATGATAAGCCTAAAACCTAGTTTAACTCTTAACTGGATTAACATAAATCCTGGTACTAAGGCTTGGTTGAAGGAAATGTATGCCCATTTTTCAAGACAAAAATCATTTACCTCAAATCTCTAATGTCCTACACAAGATGTTCAGCTTTCAACAAAAAAGGACAGGGCATATAAAAAGTCATGAAAAAACACACTTGCAAAGGACAAAGTGATAATAACCCTAGTCAGATATGACAAAGATGTTAAATGTCGGACATAAAATTTAAAATAACTATGATTAATATGTTAAAGGATCTTATGGGATAACCACACAACACCTAAGATCAGACAGGATAATTCTAGCACATAGACAGAAAGTGTAAGAAAGAATGAAATGGAAATGCTAGAAATCAAAACCATAATAACAGAGAAGAAAAATGCCTTTAATGAGGTTATAAGTAGAGTCAACACAGGTGACTAATGGTGGACTAGAAAATATGTCAAAAAAAATTATCAAAACTGAAATATAGAAACAAAAAGAGAGGAAAAAAACACAGAACATACAAGAACTATGGCCCAATATCAAACAGTATAACCACATGTAGTTGGGAGTCCCAAAAGGAAAAGAGATATAGAATAGGACAGAGGAAATATATGAAAAATAATGACCAAGAATTTTTCAAGATTAATATGATAGACACCAAACCACAGAGCCAAAAAACACAGGGGAAGAAAACAAAGACACATATGCAAATCTTATTTAAATCACTAAAACAAAACACAAAGAGTAAACTTTAAAGGCAACATGAAGAAAAAGATGAAAACAAGATTTAAATAATGGATGCCTCATCAGAAACTATGCAAGCAAAAGGTATTGGAGTATTATCTTTAAAATACTGAAAGATGAAGTTGTCAACCCAAAATTCAATCCTCAGCAAAAATTACTTTCAAAAATAAAGGAGAAATAAAAAAATTTTAAAGTACATACAAATTGATGTAATTTATTGCCAATCTACTTGCTATACAAGAAATACTGGGAGTGACATCAGAAAAACAGCCAAATAAGATGTCCTCTCTCATATCCCCTCTGAACAATTTGGCATCCATTCACTGATAAAAGTGCCTTTGTGGAAGAGTTGGGATCCCAGTAGGCATCTATGAAACCTCAGTGCACTCTAAGACTGAGGAAAGCCATTCTGGGAAGGCAGATTCACACCCAGACAGCTAACTAGCTAATCATGGACTCAGCCACAGACCTGGAAAAAAATCTCTGTACCCCTGAGGACTCAGCTACAGCTCCATTTGGCTTGTTCCTATCACAAGCGTCATACACCAAGGTACTCAGAGGAGTCACACCCACCTGTGCATTGAGTAATAGGCATACAGAATTTGATCCAGGCAGTAGATGTGGAAGTAGTTTGTGAACTGTTCCAGCCCTTCTGAGGTTGAGTACAGGAGCCTTAGAAGAAAGTCCACCAGAGCTGGTCAATCTGTAGATTCTGAAAGGGCTCTGTAATTAGGCTCCAGCTTATCCCACTCATGATCTACAACCAGTAATACTGATACAGTGACCTGTTAGGAAACAGTCCCATTTGTATCCCCAGAGATTCTTAAAAGGCCTTTGTTTCCAGCCTTCTCTCAGCCACAGTCTTCTAGCAGTCCAGAGGTCCTAGGATATCAACAAGAGACTATCTGTGTCCTAGAGATCTGAAAAGGGCCCTATATTCAGTTCCAGTCCCTCTCAGTCACGGTCTATAAGCAATCTTGTCATCACAGGAACCTGGTGGGAGGCTCTCAAAACCATACCTCAGGAGACCCAGAAATGTGCCTATTTTGGGATCCAGTCCCTGTAGCCATGCTCAGGGAGCAGTAAGGTGCACTCAAGAACCTGGTGGGGAGACACTCATTCATGTCTCCAGAGTCAGGTCTAAAGACCTCAATCTTGGTTATAGAAACTGAAACAGCCCTGGGGCTCAATTCCAATGCCTTTCAGCCATGGTTCAGGCCCAGTCCTGTGCACTCAGGTGTCCACCCAATGATAAGGCAGTAACCCACCCAGGTCTCTAGCAGAATACATACCTGTCCATGCACCTGCTAATAGGTGCACTGACTTATACTGCAACTATGGACCCTAAAGCAGACCAGTGTGACAGCACTATCCCACTGAACAAGGTAATGAAGCCAGCCTAATCCATCTGAAAAACAGGATCACATCCACCTAGACCCCTGGTAACAAGCCCACCAACTACAGGGCCAAATGAAAACCCAATGACAACCTCACTACCAGCTCCAGCCCAGCACAATTGTGATTCTGGAGATAATACATCAGCCCCAGGAACCAACAGGTGGCTAAAAAATGTAAAGACTGGAAGAAGTGTTGGTTCATTCAAATACACAGACACCAATGTGAGGCCATATAGATACTTAAGAATCAGTTAAATATGACACCAAAGGTAATTAATAAAGATCTATTAACTGACTCCAAAGAAATGAAGATTTATGATTTGCCTAACAAAGAATTCAAAATAATATTCTTAAAGAATCTCAATGAAATGCAAAAGAACACAAATAGGCAAAATTAGGAAAAGAATACCTAAACAACTGTGAAGTTTAATAAAATACAGAAGCCAATAGAAACAAGCAGAAGTCTTGAAGCTGAGGAAGAGAACTGAACAATTCAATATAGTTTCAACAACAGAATCAATCATGCAGAAAAAAGAATCAGCAATTTAAACACAGATTGCTTGAAATTGGTCAAATAGTTGAACAAAAAGAAAAAAAAAGAATGAAAAAGAATGAAGAAAGTGTATGTGAAATACAGAACACAATCAAGAGACCAATCATTCCCATTATGAGAGCACCAGAAGAAAAGAAAAAGTAAAGGGCAAAGAACTTATTTAAATAGATAATAGCTGAAAAGATTCTAAATCTTGGGAGAGATATGAACAACCAAGTAGAGGAACATGAAAGGATTTCAAGCAACATCAACCTAAAGAATGTTACTCCAAGATACCTTGTAATTGAAATGTTAAAACTCAAAATAAATAGAAAATTTTGAAAGTAGCAAGAGAAAAATGAAAATAATCTATCACATACAAGGAACTCCTCCCTCCAATAAAGCTATGAGCATTGTTCTGTGCAGAAACCTTATAAGCCAGAAGCAAGTGGGATAACATGTTCAAAATACTCAAAAGGAAAAAACAAAAACTAAAACTAAAACTTGCCAACAAAGAAGATTATACCTGGCAAACCTGTCCTTTGAAAATGAAGTAAAGAGAAAGACATCCCCAGGTAAACAAAACCTAAGGGAGTTCATCACCAGGAGATCTACCTTTAAAAAAATGTTAAAGAAAGTAATTTAAGTTGAAATGAAGGACACTAAGTAACAACATAAAAATATAAAAAAGTATAAAAATCATTAGTTAAAATAATAACAAATGGTGGTATATAAAGTGTTTTTTGTTTTGTTTTGTTTTTAAAGATTTTATTTATTTATTTGACAGACAAAGATCACAAGTAGGCAGAGAGGCAGGCAGGGAGAGAGGAGGAAGCAGGCTCCTTGCCAAGCAGAGAGCCCAATGCGGGCCTTGATCCCAGGACCCTGGGACCATGACCTGAGCCGAAGGCAGAGGCTTTAACCCACTGAGACACCCAGGCACCCTGTAAAGTGTTTTTATCTCTAGTATAAAAGTTAAAAAACAGTAAAAAACAGTAACACTAAAAATAACTACAACTACAATAACTTATTAATGGCTGCACCATATAAAAATATAAAGTGTGATATCAATAGAATAAAACATGAGGGAGGAGAAATAAAAGGGTAGAACTTTTGTAGGGGTTTGAAGGTAAATTGTTATCAGTTTTAAATATACTGTTATATCTACAAGATATCTTATTTAAGTCTCATGATAACTACAAAGGAAACACCTACAGTGGATGCACAAAAATTTTTTTAAACATTTTTTTAAATTTATTTTCAGCATAACAGTATTCATTGTTTTTGTACCACACCCAGTGCTCCATGCAATCCGTGCCTTCTCTAATACCCACCACCTGGTTCCCCCAACCTCCCACCCCCCCACCTCTTCAAACCCTTCAGATTGTTTTTCAGAGTCCATAGTCTCTCATTGTTCACCTCCCCTTCCAATTTCCCCCAACTCCCTTCTCCTAACTCCCCATGTCCTCCATGCTATTTGTTATGCTCCATAAATAAGTGAAACCATATGATAATTGACTCTCTCTGCTTAACATTTCACTCAGCATAATCTCTTCCAGTCCCATCCATGTTGCTACAAAAGTTGGGTATTCATCCTTTCTGATGGAGGCATAATACTCCATAGTGTATATGGACCACATCTTCCTTATCCATTCCTCCGTTGAAAGGAATTAAAGCAACTATTACAAAAAATAAGTAAATAAATAAGTAATTGAAGACAGAACAAGAAGAAGAAAGGAACAAAAGAATTCAAAAAACAGAAATCAGTTAACAAAATGGCAACAGTAAGTCCCTACCTACCAATAATTCCTTTAAACAATTACTGAACAAATTCTCCAACTAAAACACACAGGGATGGGCACCTGGGTGGCTCAGTTGTTTAAGTGTCTGCCTTCTGTTCAGGTCATGATCCTAGGATCCTGGGATCAAGTCCCACATTGGGCTCTCTGCTCAGCAGGAAGCCTGCTTCTCTCTCTGCCTGCAGCTCCCCCTGCTTATCCTCTCTCTGCCAAATAATACATAAAATCTTGAAGAAAAAGAAAAAAACAGTGGCTGAATGGATGGGGGAAAAAAAAGATCCAAAAATATGCTGTCTCCAACAGACAAACTTTAGCTTAAGGACATACATCGGCTGAAAATGAAGGGTTGGAAAAAGATATTTTGTACAAATGATAACCAAAAAAACCCAGGATTATCTATACTTATATCAAATAGATTTTCAGTCAAAATGGGTCACAACAGACAAAGAAGGTCACTATATACTGATAAAGAAGTCAATTCAACAAGAGGATATCAGATTTATAAATACATATGCATTCAACATTGGAGCACCTCAATATTTAAAGAAAATATCCACAGAATTGAAGGGAGATGTAGACAATAATAGAGTAATAGCAGGGTATTTCAATTCACAATTTTGACATTGGGTAAATCTCCAAATATAAAACTAATAAGGAAACAGTGGACCTAATAACATTATAGACCAAAGAGACCCAACAGACATACAAAATATTCCATTCTACAGTTCCAAAATACACATCTTCTGAAGCACACATGGAGCATTCTCCAGGACAGAACACATGCTAAAGCATGAAGCAAGACTTAACAAATTTAAGAAGATTGTAAAATATATCAAATATCTTTCATGAATACAGTGGTATGAAACTAGAAATCAATAATAATAGGAAAATGGAAAATTTCATAAGTATGCTTAAATTAAAAAAAGTACTCTTCAACAATTACTTGCTCAAAGAAGAAATCTAAAAGGAAATTATAAAAAATCTTGAAACAAATGAAAACAAAAATAAAATATACCAAAAATTATAAGATGCAGCAAAAGCAGTTCTAAGAGGGAAATTTATAGTAATAAATTCTTACATTAAGAGAAAAGAAAGATCTCAAATAAATAACCTAGTTTGAGACTTAAAGGAATTTTAGAAAGGAAGAAAAATGTAATGTCAAAGTTAGCAGAAGAAAGAAAATACTAAAGATTCAAGCAGAAATAAAGACAAAAAAAAAAAAAACAGTGAAACAAAGAATTGGTTTCTGAAAAGATATGACAACTGACAAACCATTAGCTGGACTTACCAAGAAAAAATGAGAGAAGAGTCAAATGAACAAAATTATAAATAAAAGAAATATTATAACTGATAACCTTAGAAATACAAAGAACACAAGAGGCTACTATGAACAATTATACATCAACAGATTGGATTACTTAGAGAAAATGGATAAATTCCTCGAAACACACACCCTTCCAAGAGTGAATCATGAAGAAATAGAAAATTAAAACAGATGAGTAATAACTAAGGAGATTAAATCAGTAATCTTAAACCCCTCAACAAAAAGCCCAGGACCAGATGGTTTCTTCAATGAGTTCTACCAAACATCTAAAGAATAAATACCAATTATTCTCAAGCTCTTCCAAAAAGTGGAAGAGTAGGAAACACTCCAAAATTCATTTCACAAGGCCAGCATTATCCGAATACTGAAGCCAGATAAGGACATTACAAGAAAAAACAAACAAACAAACAAACAAACAAACAAAAAAAAACCCACAGGCCAGTATCCCTAATGAATATAAAAGCAAAAATGCTCAACAAATTATTAGCAAATCAAATTCAACAGTACATTAAAACCAACCCACATTATCTCTGGGATGAAAGGATGATTTAGAATATACAAATCAATCAATGTGATATGCCACATTCATAGAATGAAGAATAAAAAGCACCGCAAAGGAGTGTTTCCTACTCATGATCTCAGGGTTGTGAGACTGAGCCCCATATAGGACTCCTTGTGGGGTGGAACATGCTTAGGATTCTCTGTCTCCCTCTAAACCTGCACCTCCCCTCCTTCTCTGTCTCTAAAAAAGCGGGGGAGGGGGCGCTGGGTGGCTCAGTCAGTTAAGTGGTAGACTCTTGGTTTTCAGCTCAGGTTATGATCTCAGGGTGCTGGGATGGAGCCTCACAGGCTCCACTCTCAGTGAGGAGTCTGCCTAAGGATCCACACTCTCTTGGTGTGCCTAGGTGGTCAGTCATTAAGGGTCTGCCTTCAGCTTAGGTTATGATCCCACAGTCCTGGGATCCAGCCCTGCACTGAACTCCCTACCCAGCAGGAGGTCTGCTTCTCCCTCTCCCGTTCCCCCTGTTTGTGTTCCCTTCTCAATGTGTCTCTCTGTCAAATAAATAAAATCTTAAAAAAAAAAAAAAAAGGATTCACACTCTTTCTGCCCCTCCCCCCACTCACATGCACATATGCTTTTGTGTTCTCTCAAATAAATCTTTAAAAAAATAAAGTTCTCAAATCAATAATCTAAAATTCCACCTTAAGAACTAGAAGAGCAAAGTGAACTCAAAACATGCTTACATGAGAAAATTATAGGAATAAGAGCAGAAATCAACAAAATTTTTTAAAAAATGATAAAGCATTAATCAGACACACCAAAAAATTCACTCAGAGTTATGCACATAATTGAAAGTTCTATAGCTATTAAGTAAATTATATTCATAGTTTAAATCTTCCAAAAAAGAAAACTCCAGGCCCAAATTGGTTTCACTGGTGAATTTTAGCAAACATTTAATAAATAAATAATACTAATTCTACATAATTTCTTCAAAAAAGAAAAAAAAATAGAAAAGGAAGGAATACTTCCCAGCTCATTTATGAGGCAAGCATCACACTAGTTAACAAAACAAAAACATCAAAAGAAAACTCCACATCAATATCTTTAATAAACATAGAGGCAAAAACCCTCAAAAAAGTTACCAAATCAAACCCAGCAATGAATACATAATGTCCTCATGAATTTGCCTCATACTCTAAGGCCAAAGAGGACCAGAAGTGAGGGGCTTAGCCAGGAGCTGGTGCAGGTAAACACATACTAAAGATTATTTCAGGCAAGAATGGCCAACAAATCTTCTAACCTTAGAGGGAAATTTTGATGAGCAATAGGCTTGCATGATCTTAAATATCTCCTCACAAATTACTTATTAATTGCAAAAGAAGAAATAGTAACTACAGTGTAGAGAAATTAGATAAGCCCTTTATGGGTGGGGTGATCAAAACTAACTAGAGAACACTGTGTGTTTGCTGATGCAATATCCCGAAAAGGACACAGCGTCACCTATATAGTACACATGCTGGGAGTACCCAGCCTAAATGGAATCCAGAGGAAAGAGCAGACAAATTCATAAAAAGGAGTTTTCTATTTTCTTTTTAGAAGTTGGAGAATGGGGGAAGCAGTGGCTGTATTATCCAAAATGACAATGCCAAGAAAGACAAAGGAATGCTGTGGCAATGTTCCAGATTAAAGCAAACTAAAAAGACATGACAATCAAATGTAATACCTGATCCTATACTTGATCCCATATTGGAAGAAAACAAATGCTGAAAAAAAAAAAAGCATTATTGGATCAACTGATAAACTGAAAAACATGGGATATTAGATTAAAATATACCATTGTTAAATTCACAAAAATTGATAATAATATGGTAATTATGTAAGAGAATGCCCCATTATTGGGGTGTCTAACTGGCTTAGTCAGTAGAGGATGCAACCCTTGATCCTGGGGTTATAAATTCAAGCCCCACTTTGGGTATAGAGATTACTTTAGAAAAAAAGAAGAGAGAGAAAGAATTTCCCATTATTAGGAAATACACATTAAAATATTTGGGGATAAAGAGTCATGATGTAGGCAACTCACTTTGAAATGGTTTGGAAAATACATACATACACACACACACAAAGAGGCAGAGAGAAGACAACTCGGCTTATGGCAAATGAGGCAGAATGTTAACAAATAAGTGAATCAAGGTGAAAGTTATAATGTGCTATTTTTATTCTTACAACTTTTAGGTGAATCTGAAGTTATTTCCAAATAAAGGATTTTTTAAATGAGCTGTATGCGTAGGTGATGCCTCAAAAAGTGTAAAACAAATTACATGGAAAAAGCAAACTACTATAAAATCTATTAAGATATAATTCTATTGTATAAACTTAAAAAATCCTTAAAATCACAGAAAGAGAAGAGAAGAGGAGGGAAAGAAGTAAATGAAAAAATAATTTCTCTGAAAGCATACTGAAAATAGTTAACCATACTTATTTGTTCACTATTGCAAAAGGAGCCCAAAGAGGCAGGGGAAAATGTTCCTGTTTTGTTTTCATTTTTTTCACTTTATACCTCCATAGTTTGATTTTTGTTTTGCCCTTTATGTTTATTTTTAATAAATGAAGAGCACTGGGTGTTACATGCAACTAATGAATCATTGATCACTACATCAAAAACTAATGATGTACTACAATATGCTGGCTATCTGAACATCATAAAAAAAAAGTTAGAGTAGGACAAACCAGTCTTGTCCAGAAATTCCAAGATCTTAAAAAAAAAAGAGAGAGAAAGAAAGAAAAGAAAAGCATCTGATGAGAATATATTCCCTGTTTTACACAAAACGAATGTCAAAATTAGTATAAATGATAATATTTTAGAACATGGATTGAATACTAAATTTCATCAATACATAGAATATATGTCTGTTTGGGTTTTTTTACATACTAGGAACTGAAGTATTTATTTTTAAGGTGTTAAAAGCCTGGCATCAAGAAAAAGGTCTACTCCTATCTATCTCCTTTTAGAGAAAAAAAAAAACCTTGAAATTCTGAAGACCGTTTTGGTCCACAGTATTTGAATGTTCAAAGTCAAGGTTGAAGATCAGAGTTCAACTTCAAAATTGTTATAAAACCAAGAAAAAAATGTCCCCGGCCTATTTCCTTTCTTACTCTACTTGGCCTCAGGTTTTTACACAGGGATGAATAAATGGCTCTTCTTATTTGTGTTTAGTAACTGACACCATCCTACACTACTTAGAAATATGTCATACACACACACAAACACACACACACACACACACACACATACAAATCTGATAACTAATTCATTGGTTTGGATGTTTCAAGGCTACATTCAGCAAATGAAATTTTCCTTCCATGGGGTACTTTTTAAAGGATTAGCTCAGGTAGTAGAGGCCTCCTATAGCCTTGCCCAAAGCTCTCTAAGGCAGTGCTTCTCAAATCTAAATGTGCCTCTGAATCACCTAGATTTCCTGTTAAAATACATATTCTGACTCAGTAGGTCTGGGGAAGGGCCCTTGAGTCTGTCTGTGTTTATAGCAAAACCTCAGGTGGTGCTGATGCCATGTTCTATGGACCATCACGTTGAATAAGGAAGCTGTAAGGAATTAAGCATAAGTAAGGATGGGGAAAAGGTCTGAGTTCTTCCTTGCTTACCTTTTTAAAAAAAATCTGGTTACAGACAAGGATCCCATCAAAAAAGAAAACTACAGGCCAATATCCTTGATGAACACAGATGCAAAAATTCTCGCCAAAATACTAGCCAATAGGATTCAACAGTACATTAAAAGGATTATTCACCACGACCAAGTGGGATTTATTCCAGGGCTGCAAGGTTGGTTCAACATCCGCAAATCAATCAATGTGATACAACACATTAATAAAAGAAAGAACAAGAACCATATGATACTCTCCATAGATGCTGAAAAAGCATTTGACAAAGTACAGCATCCCTTCCTGATCAAAACTCTTCAAAGTGTAGGGATAGAGGGCACATACCTCAATATTATCAAAGCCATCTATGAAAAACCCACCGCAAATATCATTCTCAATGGAGAAAAACTGAAAGCTTTTCCGCTAAGGTCAGGAACACGGCAGGGATGTCCGTTATCACCACTGCTATTCAACATAGTACTAGAAGTCCTAGCCTCAGCAGTCAGACAACAAAAGGAAATTAAAGGCATCCAAATTGGCAAAGAAGAAGTCAAACTATCACTCTTCGCAGATGATATGATACTATATGTGGAAAACCCAAAAGACTCCACTCCAAAACTGCTAGAACTTGTACAGGAATTCAGTAAAGTGTCAGGATATAAAATCAATGCACAGAAATCAGTTGCATTTCTCTACACCAACAACAAGACAGAAGAAAGAGAAATTAAGGAGTCCATCCCATTTACAATTGCACCCAAAACTATAAGATACCTAGGAATAAATCTAACCAAAGAGACTAAGAATCTATACACAGAAAACTATAAAGTACTCATGAAAGAAATTGAGGAAGACACAAAGAAATGGAAAAATGTTCCATGCTCCTGGATTGGAAGAATAAATATTGTGAAAATGTCTATGCTACCTAAAGCAATCTACACATTTAATGCAATTCCTATCAAAGTACCATCCATTTTTTTCAAAGAAATGGAACAAATAATCCTAAAATTTATATGGAACCAGAAAAGACCTCGAATAGCCAAAGCAATATTGAAAAAGAAAGCCAAAGTTGGTGGGATCACAATTCCGGACTTAAAGCTCTATTACAAAGCTGTCATCATCAAGACAGCATGGTACTGGCACAAAAACAGACACATAGATCAATGGAACAGAATAGAGAGCCCAGAAATAGACCCTCAACTCTATGGTCAACTCATCTTCGACAAAGCAGGAAAGAATATCCAATGGAAAAAAGACAGCCTCTTCAACAAATGGTGTTGGGAAAATTGGACAGCCACATGCAGAAAAATGAAATTGGATCATTTCCTTACACCACACACGAAAATAGACTCAAAATGGATGAAGGATCTCAATGTGAGAAAGGAATCCATCAAAATCCTTGAGGAGAACACAGGCAGCAACCTCTTCGACCTCAGCCGCAGCAACATCTTCCTAGGAACATCGCCAAAGGCAAGGGAAGCAAGGGCAAAAATGAACTATTGGGATTTCATCAAGATCAAAAGCTTTTGCACAGCAAAGGAAACAGTTAACAAAACCAAAAGACAACTGACAGAATGGGAGAAGATATTTGCAAATGACATATCGGATAAAGGGCTAGTGTCCAAAATCTATAAAGAACTTAGCAAACTCAACACCCAAAGAACAAATAATCCAATCAAGAAATGGGCAGAGGACATGAACAGACATTTCTGCAAAGAAGACATCCAGATGGCCAACAGACACATGAAAATGTGCTCCATATCACTCGGCATCAGGGAAATACAAATCAAAACCACAATGAGGTATCACCTCACACCAGTCAGAATGGCTAAAATTAACAAGTCAGGAAATGACAGATGCTGGCAAGGATGCGGAGAAAGGGGAACCCTCCTACACTGTTGGTGGGAATGCAAGCTGGTGCAACCACTCTGGAAAACAGCATGGAGGTTGCTCAAAATGTTGAAAATAGAACTACCCTATGACCCAGCAATTGCACTGCTGGGTATTTACCCTAAAGATACAAACGTAGTGATCCGAAGGGGCACGTGCACCCGAATGTTTATAGCAGCAATGTCTACAATAGCCAAACTATGGAAAGAACCTAGATGTCCATCAACAGACGAATGGATAAAGAAGATGTGGTATATATACACAATGGAATACTATGCAGCCATCAAAAGAAATGAAATCTTGCCATTTGCGACGACGTGGATGGAACTAGAGGGTATCATGCTTAGCGAAATAAGTCAATCGGAGAAAGACAACTATCATATGATCTCCCTGATATGAGGGAGAGGAGATGTAACATGGGGGGTTAAGGGGGTAGGAGAAGAGTAAATGAAACAAGATGGGATTGGGAGGGAGACAAACCATAAGTGACTCTTAATCTCACAAAACAAACTGAGGGTTAATGGGGGGAGGGGGGTTGGGGGGGGTGGGATTATGGACATTGGGGAGGGTATGTGCTATGATGAGTGCTGTGAAGTGTGTAAACCTGGCGATTCACAGACCTGTACCCATGGGGATAAAAATATATTATATGTTTATAAAAAATAAAATTAAAAAAAAATCTGGTTACATTAACCCTGCTTTTATCAACCTAGCAGTCTTCAGGGCTACTTGAGAGGGGACACTATACTATTTTCAAGAATTCCAGTCCAGACTGAGACTATCCTCTCAGAAATTTTAGTCACACTGAACCTTTAAAAGGACATATATGTAAAATGCACCCATCTGGTATTTTCAATTAATGGTCACAATATTTTATAAAGAAAAAAAAAAAAAAGAATGGGGTGGGGGCTGGGGGAGGCTAACTAGTTTTCCTTCTGGTAGAAAAAAAAAAAAAATTTGTAATCCTGCTGATACAATCTCATCCCAGTGAAAAAACAAGTTGTGGACCTAATCTATGGGGAAGCTCCAGCCCCCAAATATCGTCCCAAACTGCTTTAAGAAGAGTGGCTTAGGAGGCACTTTTCTATAATATGTGCACACCTGTCATGTTAAGCCCACAAGCAGACTCTTATGAATCAAGTATCATTATATGACTTATGATAGCAACTACTGTCTTCATTCTGTCTCTTACAAACCCCTCGGGTAGAGAGAAGCACTGTCTGCCTCAGGATCTACTTCTACATCCATTACACCTGTGGGAGACTAATGTTTTAAGTCTTATGGTTAATTGTCCCTTGCAAAAAGGATATGCACAAAAAGGTACAGGAAAACCCACAGAATCCATGGAATATCAATCATAATGTAAAAATAATTAATCCCTCAAGATGAGTGACTTAGCAGGAAACAGCCCATATTTTATTAAAGTCCAAAAGACCCTGTTGCATTCCCTCAACAGTTTAAAAAGAAAAGTCTGTTGACATCAAACATGTAGCCCACATGGATTAAATTAGGTCACTCTTCGTGTTACAGTTTAAGATTTCATAAAGTACAGCTTGTGGTTAAATCATGTGCTTCAGTTCTGAAGGGCTGGTTGATGACTTCCCAATCTTTTCAATATTGCACCACTAGTGATATTTACCCAAGTACTACCACAGCACTCTTCAATCTGTTCTTAATAATCTAGCCCCCAGTTTTGTAGCCCACTCCATATTTTGATTCCCAATAAACAAATATTTGTGGTGTGTTCGTGGGCTGTTTAACTGCTAGCATATTTGGTTCAGGACAGCATTCCATGAAGAAAGGGGGCATATCTGTGGCCCCTGGGTTAAATGTGGGGGGGAAATGTGGTTTCACTGAAAGCACCAGGTCTTTCTTTGGAAAGTTTAGTGACAACCAATGGAGACTAAACTGGGACAGACATTGAAGGGGGCAATTCTTCAAAACTGTCAAATGAAGAATTCATCTTTTCTATGCCTGCCATCCTCACTATATCTGAAGGCCTCAAATGCTTAAGCATTAATGGGTTTTCAGATAAGCAGGAAACTGAGAAGACAATGGAAGGGAGAGATTTCCTTTATGCATATGCAAGGTCTTCAGATACTTCAGTTTCTGAACTTCTTAGCATGAACCTGGGCATTAGACTTAACCACTTGGGAGCTCACATAGGCAGGGAATGTTTATTCATCTCAATATCTTCCTGTTTCCAGGATTAGAGGCTGTCAAAAACAAAGACATCAGCAAGTCCATGCTGTCTGTCTCGTTTCACTTAATTCATTTTGTTTGCAGTCATAACAAGCATGTTATTTATTTAGTTGTAAGTACATACCAAAGTAAGGATGCCTTCACTTTAATCCTTTAATTTAACAAGATCACATACTTTAGGAAGCCAAAGGCTTTACAGCAAGATTAGAATAAAGAGTTCTGTTTCCTCGTAGATTAAAATAGATATCCTGAATATTTGATTTGTGGCATATCATTATGTTTGATATTTAGGTGCTCTCTTGCTGAGGTCTAAATTAGTATGTTTATTAAATTCCCTCTAAGTGGCATTTTACCCACTGTGTTTACATTTAGAATCATCTTTCATGATAAAGTCTGTCATGAAATGAGAAAACTGATTTACTGCCTATATTTCTTCCAAGTTTTGTAGCTAAGACCCATCTGTCAACAGAAATAAAGCGCACATGCACACACACACACACACACACACACACACGCACACGAGTATGCACACGCTTTGTTTCCTTTAAAGATCTGCAGCCCTTTAGTTCACTCTCCTCTTTAGTTCAGTTTGTAGCAGCAGCAGATGTCACTAAGTCAGTTTGTTTCTTTTCTGATTCCTGCCAATTTTTTTTTTTCTTTCCAGCACACTCTCTTCACACCTTTAGGAAGCCAGGCTGTGTGTGCATTCAAAACCTCCTCTCACTGGTAAGTTTTAGGCAAGAAACAACCTTTTGAACTAGGAATTGTTTACTTGGCAACACAATTCAAGCATCTACTCTTGAGAAATAGATTAAGATAAATTTTAAAAAGTAATCCATTTGGCTTGAGTTAAAACGACCTCCAAAAATGTTACTCTATGAATGGAAGGAAACCTTAAATGTTTAAAATAACAAAAGACTATGGAAATAGCAATTCAGTTTCTACAAAGATTCTGATTTGACTAGCTTTTATTCAGGTGATTTGCTGGCCTGGGTGCAAGTGAAAAAGATGTCTAACAAATGGTGAGATTTGTGAGGTAAGCAAAGGCCTGATTGCACAAAGGTCTGTTTTCCAGAGTCCAAAGTAATGACTGCAGTTCCCACATTTATCTTCCCTTTGCATAGAAAACTGGAGCCAACCTTTCCCCAGCTCATGTTCCTTTACCAGTGACTGTCCAACCTTTACTTTCGAAGACAGCCCATTTTGAGTCTGGAACTTTCAAAGTGCCACCACAGGAAAAAGCATACCATGAAGCCAGCAATGCTCATTAATACCTGAGCCTACAGAGATGTGCCAGGTTCATCCAAATACCTGACAGTTCCTGAGAACTAGAGCTCACAGGAGGTAAGTTGTAGTGAGAGAAAAAGGACAGAAAGATCTCAAGAATGGTCAAGTGTCATAAGGGCAGCTGGGCAGTGACAAACAGTAGTTTGTTTGCACTGCAAAGACCACTGGTCTTGCAGTGAGACAGACCTGGGTTCATTCTCCTCCTACCTCATCCTCATGTTGGGTAATATTCCGAATACTAGACATAGTGACCCAATTTAATCTTCTCTACAACTCTAGGAGATAAAGACTATTACCTCCACTTTAAAATGGGAAAATGGAGGTAACAGAAAAGTTTAAGCAATTGCCCAAGGTCCTACAATTTCTAAGGTGTTAAGGTGGAATTTGAACCTGGACAGACAGGCTCAAATGATCCACATCCTCAACAAACTGTGTTTACTTATGATGTCCCATAAAATAAATGACTTAACCTCTGAGCTCCAAGGGCTGATCTAGAAAAGTAGAGAGAAAAATACTGAGTTCAGGTTGTGTTGCAGAAATTCAATGTGAATATACAGGGAAATAATTAAAAACAAATTCTCTCCTTAAAAGAATGAGGTATTTGCAGAAAGGGGAACAAAGAGGGCATGGAAAGGGAACTTTGCCTGCCTCATACTTTTCCTGGCATGTTCCTGGGCTTCCCACCAATGCCCCACGTGTCCCCAGCCTGCTAGGCTATGTATCGCATCAGTTGCTCTCCAGACCTCTCTGCAGATTAATTAACAGCTGCTTGAGTAGGACCAGGGCACTTTCATCTCCAGTGCAACAGAAAGGAGCAATCAAGCGGAGAATATTAATAATGAGCCAAATCCTCATCTTCTGGAACTGCAATGGAAAACTTGGGTTATTTGTTTCAATATGTTTTCATTCTCACTACATGAACAAAATTCCTTAGCGCTAACTGGGTAAGAATTCAGTCTGCCAAGAATTACTTCCATTTACCAGAAACTGCCTTTTCCCCCTCACTTTACATTTTTCAAGCAAGACACTGTTTTGATGTTGTCACATCAACAGATATGTATTCACTGCCCACAAAGGTTCTGGAGGAGGCTGCAGCAGGACCAGCAGAAACTACACAGAATTAGGGATTAAAAGTGGGTTCTACTCTTGGTTCTCCTGCTCTTGAGTGACTCTTGATTTAAGCCACCATATTCCTGGACCTTCTTCTGTAAACTATAATAATAATCTCCTATGTTCTCTCCCAGCTCTAACTCCCTGAGGTCCTAGTCACATGGTACACTAGGGCTGCCATAACAAACTATCACAAACCAGGTATCTTAAATAATGGAAATTTATTGTCTAAGTTTAGAAGGCTAGAAGTCTCAGTTCAAGGAGTAAGCTGGGTTGGTTCCTTCTGGGGGCTGTGAGAAAAAAAAATTCTGTTCCATGCCATTCTCCTAGCAGCAGGCAGTTTGTTGGCAATCTTTGGCATTCCTTGGCAAATAGAAACAACGCCCCAATCTCTGCATTTGTCTTCAAATGATGTATTCACTATTTGCATGTCTGTGTCCAAATCTTCCCCTTTTTATAAGGACACCAGTCATACTGGATTAGGAGCCCACCCTACTCCAGTATCAGGTCATCTTAAGTTACTTAATTATATCTGCAATTACCCTATTTCCAAATAAGATTACACCCTGAGGTAGTGGCGACAAGGACTTCAACATATGAATTGAAGGTGGGGGACACAATTCAATCCATAACAATTATATTTTCTTCATAAACAATATCTCAATCTGATTTTTAGAAAAAAAAATTTTTGTTTATTGTTTGTGTAACAAGATGCTAAACCACGGAAGCTTATGGTTTAATAAGCTTCCGTTGAGGCACCAAGATATAACAGATGAGGAAGATGACCAGCAGAAACTTTAAAGTAAGAAGCTAAGAATAGATTAGATCAGTGCTTCTCAAACTTGAATGTGCATATAAAAATCACCTAGGGATTTTGTTAAAATGCAAATTCTGATTCAGCAGGTCTGGGATGGACACGAGATTCTGAATTTCTAATAAACTCCTTCATGGACCATATTTTGAGCAGCAAGAGATTAGATGACAGCTTTATAAACAACTAAATAAAAAAGATGAAAGAATGGAAAAAGAGAGGGTTTCTGTGAGGAAACTTCCTTTGTTGAGAGCTGAACTGTGATTACACCTTCTCCTGGACCCCCCATATGGAAGAGATGTGTATGAAGGGGAATGATGCCTCCCAAGCCTAGTACAAAAGATTTCAAGCAGACCTCTTAGAATTTATACGTAACCCTTAGATTTTGAGTGGAGAGTGAACGGAGTCTGACTCTCAACTGAGAAGCATCATAGGTTAAAGAGATGGCTGCTGGGTGCTCCGATAGAGATAACTATATTAGGTTCAGCCCAAACTCCCAGAGTTTGTCACCAAAAAAGGTGTGTGAGAAATGGGTTACAGGCAAGAAAATAAGCTGTCTCACAATAGCATCAGTCTAGTAAGTATTTTCTGACCCCACTTCCTCTCCTCCATCCCAGCGCTCCAAAGTTGGAAGAGTCAGAACAGCAGTTAGCTAATGAGCGGAAGTGAAGGTCAATGATGAAGAAAACAGAGGAAGCCAGCTACACTCTTTCTCAGACAGGCTTTCACCTAAGGAAGGGGAGAAGATATAAGCCAAATTGAGACTGTGTTTTTAGCTTCAATGACTAAAATATTACTTGAGAGTAACAAAAAAGGTCATAGGACTGCCAAAGTGTTCATGCAAAAGAGTAGTCAGAAAAGGAATGACTTCACTGAGTAGATTTAAAGAGACAGCAGGAGACAAAAATGAAGATGATTTTTAGAATACACTCTATGAGTTCTACAAGTTCATTGTGCTGACAACAACTCTCTTTCCCTGGCATAAGGTAAGCCCCAGAGAGCAGAATCCTTGACTATCATTCACTGCTGTTTCCATGACTGCTGTATTTGCATGTGCAAATAAGGCACTGCACAATTGCACTGCGTTGGAGAGGATGTGATTCAATTTGTAGACATTGATTTGCAGGTTTACTATCAAACTTACCCAGCACAGGCAGTATAACACCTTTTCTCAATAAAATCTGAATATTATGGGGGTGCCTGGGTGGCTCAGTCAGTTAAGCATCTGACTCTTGGTTTTGGTCATAAACTCAGGGTATTAGATTAGGTCCACCCTGGGATCCACACTCAGCAAGGAGTCTGCTAGGGACTCTCTCCCCCTCTGTCTCTGCTTCTCCCCTGTTACTCTCTGTCTCTTTCTCTCTCTCCCTCAAATAAATAAATAAATGAACCTTTTTAAAAAATCAGGATATTATGACAATTTCCCAACAGATGTAAATAAAATCTCAAAAGGAAGCGAATTCTTTTTTTTTTTTAAGATTTTATTTTATTATTTATTTGACAGAGATCACAAGTAGGCAGTGAGGCAGGCAGAGAGAGGGGGGGGAAGCAGGCTCCCTGCTGATGTGGGGCTCGATCCCAGGGATTCCCTGACATACAGTGAACATTCATGAATATTTGTGGATGAATAAATCAGAATTTCCTATTAACCCTTCTATGAATCTAGATATCAGTGTAGATCATGATCTCAAGTTTGTGAGATCAAGCCCTGTGTCACACTCAAGCTCAGCACAGAGTCTCTTTGACATTCTATCTCTCCTCTCCCTCTGCCCCACTCCCAACACATGCACACCCTCTCTCTCTCTCTCAAATAAACATTTTTAAAATAGGGAAAGTGAAATGTTTTATTTCTGTCAGTGTGCCCCCCCCCATTTTAAATTATATGCTGGACTTATTTGGGGAATTATCAATAATACTAATCTTTTTCCTCCCTGCGGTTGGGTATTTTTCTAGGTCCACTGAAGAGTTATACACATAATGGCTCCCCAACAGAGTCTTCAGTAAATCCCAAGAAGACATAATCAAAGACAACTCACAAACCTGAAAAGGTATAACCACTATTCCCACAATAGCAGGACAAAGTCCCTGGAATCCCCACTCCCCTTACCCCTCCTCCCTAGCATATTCACCAATGGGCAAGGGTCATTTATGGCAAGGGCAGTATTTACTGCCCTAGGACAGCACCACAGGGGAACTCTGGGCCCTTTGGCTTGTTCTTTTTAATATGGAGAATTCCCATCCCCTAACTGGTCGCTTGGCTGGAACTTTATCATTCAGGTCTCAGCTCAACTATCATCCCCTCAGAGAAGGAGTCCCTAACTGCCGACACTCTACTCCTATCACTTTCTATTGCTTTGCATTTTTTAAGATTTTCTTCATAGGGCTTATCCCTTACCACATTTGTTTACTTGTTTATTGTCTGTGTTTTTTCAAGAGAATGAGAACAGGATATTGTATTCCCACCAACTAGAATTTGCATTTCTCACCCTTTTGAGAGGTATCCTGACTGTTACTTCCTCCGATTCTTCTGTTTTGTTGGTATTACCCTCAGCTTATTTAATATTTATTGAGAACCTAGTATGCATATGGCAACTGTTCTAGGTCCTTGGGTTATAGCAAAGGAAAAAGAATCTCTACCCTTATGGAGTTTCCTTTTGTGGAAAGGGGTAGACGATAAACAAACAAATAAATATGTACCATATAGGACAAAAACTGCTACAGGAAGAAAATAAAGTAGGTAAGGGGACAAAAAGTGATGGGCTGGTGAACATGATTGTTTGGTGGGAGATCAACAATCATCTTTCTGGGGAGGTAACCTGAAGGTTTGAGGAAGGGAGCCACATAGTTACTGGAGAAGAGCACGCCAGGCAGAGAGCTGTCACATGCCAAGATTGTAAGGAGGAACAGAATTGGTATGTTCAAGAAACAAGGAAGTGAGTACAGTAGGCAGAGGGTGAATGAGGAAATGAAGTAAGAGAGTAGTGGGGGACCAGATCAGGTGGTGCTCTGTAGCATGGTAAAAACTTAGGCTCTTATTCTTATTGAAATGCTGAACCACCTGGAGGGTTCTGGAGTAAAATGATCAGACTCACTTTTTGAAAGGAAATTGAGTTTATTGCGTAATTAACATACTGTGGCTTGATGGGAATGGGGAGGGATATAAGAATAAAAGGAGAGGACAGATGGGGTCTATCAAAATAGCCTGTGTGAGAAAGGATGTTGGCCTGGACCAGCTGGTAAGAAAGAAAGTGTTTGGGACATATTTTGAAGAAAAAGCTGATAGGATTTGGTGAAGGACTCATTGTGGAATGCAAAGGCAAATGTCAAGGTCCTGATTTCAGTTCCCTCTCTAACCTGTTTGCTTTAGAGCTTCCCCAGTGAGCCTCTAATTATATCTCCTCAGCAAATCACTTCCAGAAGCCTGCTTGGGTCCTCCTCCATAGGGCAGGTCCTGGTCCCCACGTTGTATGCCCCTCCATGACCACATAACCATGTTATTCTAAGAATCCCTACCTTCCTCTCCTTTATTTTACTAATCCCTTACTCTCATCCTCCACTCAAATCAAAAATACACTGCTTCTGAAACATTCAAATTCCATCTGTTCCATAAAGCTCATTCAGTTCAAACTGATCTCTATGTCTTTTAAAATTTACAGAAATTGTAAAATTCATCATGCAAGCAATTATTTTGCATTGTGATGCCTCTTCTTATTGTCAATATAAGTATTTTATTATTATTTAACATTTCATGTGATTTTACAGATTAAAATATAAATTCTTCATGCATACAGAATCTATCTTATATCCTTATTCTCTTATAACATTGTATCTTCTAGCACATCGTGTCTTATACTTACTAGATGGTAAATAAAAATGTGTGCATCTGATACACACACACACACACACACACATATATATACATATATACACATGTATATGACTTTGATTATACCTTAGTGGTAGCCACTGCCTCCATTTCCTCATCAGCCATCTCCTTCCTGTTCCCATATAATTAACCTCCTAAGCACTCCCACGTGGCTGTTTTAGACCTGAAATACAGGACTGATACGGGGAAGAAAGTTAAGATAAAACTAAATTGTTAAGTTGTAGTATTACTTTGGAGATTTAAAATGCAAGACTGGAGAACTAATATTCAATTTGTTAGGCAACTGTGAGTCATTAAATGTTTTTGAACAAGGAAGTGATAACACAATAGCCATGATTTAGTAAAGAAAATTAATTTGCCTATTTGTATGTTACAAATTTAAAGAGAAACGGGCAAGTGAGGGCTGATATTCCTCAGTTACCTATTGAAAGGATCTATGTGAAAAGGATTAAGAGCTTGAAATAAAGGGCTGGCAGGTGAAATGTGAAGTATGCAATGTAAGGAATGTTCTAAGTGTAGGATTTTCAATATATTGGAAAGACTGATTAAAAAAGAAAGAGGAGTTACATGTGACAAGTTATAATTCTCAATGTGTGGAAAAGATTATTATATTATTTATAGAAACAAAGTTGACTGGGGGAAGAACACAGTGAGTTATTTTCAATATGTTTAATTTGAGATGGCATTTATGTATGCAGAGGAACCCAGGATGCAGCTGGAGATAGAGGATTAAGAAGGAAGTGTTAGTACTAGATATAGAGCTTTGTGAGAGACAATGGTTTGCAAAAGCACAACCTTCAACTTCCCTAAATTAGCCTGTTGCCTCCACTTAGACTAGTACAACTGCCACAGCCCTAACTATTCCCAACATAGTTCACACCCAACAGGAACATTCAAAAGAGAGAAGAAAGAATTAGAAAGTATTGGTGTGACTGGAGCTAGAATGGCAAGCCACACCTCTGCTCAAATATGATTATCCTCCCTTAACTTAAACTCAAATTCTTCCCTTGTTATATCATGGGAACATATATTACAGGCCTGTGAACGTCTCTCAAATATATCCTATGCCAGTAAATTTCACAGTAATGATAAATATGATAGCTGACCTGGATTGCAGTAATAATGTCTTCTCAGATCTCATGCTACACTTTATGTCTTGGTTGTGATATTACTTATTTGCCTCCGTGAACCACACACCCACCCACAATTTCTAAAAACTGCATTCCCTAGAAGCTTGGTGTAATTCCATACAGATCAAGCACTACGTCCACAACTGACTTGCTCAGCTTCTCTCCCAGTTGATAAAAGCATAAATCCAAAGATTCACAAAGCTGAAAGAATGGTTTTGCTGAATTGGATTAATATCAATTGGAAGCAATGGTGAATGACTCATAAAACACCAGGGCAGTGTGAATGTATTTAAAGAAGACTGAAAAAGAACACAAGTGCGATTTATCCTAAGTCTCAACAGGTAAATATGGAACTTACAGCCAAGAAAACCTAGAAGCAAAGTACTACCTACAACCCTAGACAAATGGGAAAAAGGAATAACTGAAATTACAGTATATAAAACTAAACCAATCATTACGAGAACAACAAAAGTTACAGTTTAAGGGAGGAAGCTATACAGAAAATTGGCACTGGGAAAGTGCAAAAAGATAGATATCTGAGTGGTTTCAAGTACTGAGAACTGACTAAGATCGACAACAAAGGATTCCATATGCTTTCTTACAGGTCTGTATCTCTTATAACTGCACATACAACAAATACCACTATGAACACAAGCTATTCCTGACTTGGAAGCAAACAAACTATATACTTATAAAAATGTTTTAATATGGGAGAATGTTTAGAAATCATCAGTCTTAGGAGAAACTCCAGATGAAAGGTCATATGCTAATTTGGGGAGCTGTGACTTTAAACATTACGTTGGGGGAAACATGTTGCGGGAAAAAAGGGTTAGGTGTTGGTTAACATTTATTAAATTGTATTTCCTATGATTTTATTTGTAAAATATAACACAGTGGTTTCAAATCAATATTTAACTATTTAGTTGCCATAATCTTCTGACACTAGAAGAGAGAAGAATAATATAGTAGAAAGAAAACACAACAATTCCAGGGAAATGAAGCACTGCTTTAAATGTTAACATTTGTCCCCTGCACTAACACTGGTTTTCTTACATTTGCACATGAGCATTTGTGTGTGTGTGTGTGTGTGTGTGCATGCGAGCCCATGTTGAAAGGCAAAGGGTATTTTCATTACCTGTGGCATTATGTAAATAACGGAAATCAGATCTTTCATATCTCATGAAGCAGTGGGGATACAAATCACTAGCTAATATGTAATAATACTAAATAACAGGATTATGAATCTCTGAATAAATTAGGGCATAAAAATCTAAACAGATAGAAATGAAATAACATGTAAGATGAAAACCTCGTTGAAATCACTGGACAGACTTTGTAGAGGCTGAACACTGGATAGCAGTGAACAATTCTGAGGAGTGCCGTTCCCAGTCTGTGTGAATAGCTCATCTGAAGTTTCTCAATGAACAACCTATGGAGCAAGAAGTGGCTACCCTGCTTAGGATAGATAGGCAAACACTTTTTTCCCCTGTCAATAAAGAGTCAAGTTCCAAACTACACAGGTGCCAATTCTGGCTTAAATAATGGTTAAGACTTTAAAAAGCCAAGCACCGGGTTTCCAGGCCATACTCATGCACTCTTACACCTTTAAATTCCAATGAGACTAAGATAAAATTATAACATTTTCTGAGTAATTCTGGTGTATTTCTCCTTCTAAAATAGATTTTATTGGCATAATTCCCTCTAACTAAAAGATAAGAAACTAAAGCCCACAAACTTTAAAAGTTGGACCTCAATAATTATAGTACTTAAAATTCTTTCTCAAATGAGAACAAATAAACAATTCTTATTTATTCCATCTTTCTCCGTTACAGCTGTGATCTTTAAACCATGAAAAAAACTAAGTCACTCTGTAACATTTTCAGACAGAATATTGTGTTTTACTAAAAACACAGTAAGAAATAGAATAGTTATTTCAAAACCTTACAATCATTTCAAGCACCAAGTAGCTCTCTGATGGTAATAAACATTGGTTATTATGAAGTTGACCTTGGCCTGAACTTGTGACCTAAACCTCAAAGTTTATACTAAACTAACTTTCAGTTATAGCTCTATGTGACCCTCTCACTGCTGCCAAAAGTCACCAGGGTCTTAAAGTATTCAAAATCTGTTACAAAATCTCATTTATTTAAATGCCTTTAAATTCAGGACAGCTATAAAGAGCATTGATAAATTCAAAGGCTAATACATTGTTTTCAACATTCAGTGTGGGTTGACTGATTTTTGGTAATCATATACCATTCTTAAAAGCAACCAATATATGTTTGAAATAATTATCTAGCACTTACTAAATAAACAAAACCTACTTTATCTGATATAAATGTTAGACAAAACCTATGTAAAGCAATTTAATAGTTTACTCTTCAAATTACTGAGTCAAAAGTGTGCAAAAGTAATGCTGTCATAATTGCCCCAGTGCTATTAAATCTACCAAGGGAAAATGAGTGTTACATTACTTAAAATAATGACACTACCTCTCTTTCCTCAAAATAAGGAGCATGGGTGAACATTTAATAAATGAAATTCAAGAAGGTCACAGGAAAAAGCCATAATTTTAGAACTGAGTATCTCACAAATTCAAATTGCTTTTCTAGCACAAGTCTAACACTGATACCATTCATATCAAACATATCAAGTCAGTAACGTGGAGAGATTATCTTATTGCAGAGAACTAGAGAGCACCACTTTCTGCCTTTCAAAGAACTGTCACTGTAATTGCTGTAACCATACCCTGGTTTTGCGGTAGCACTTATGCCATACTTTCATTCTAAAGAAAAGGCTCAACGTACCCAGAATTCCCGCATACTCTCCCCTGCCTTCTGCAATTGGGAAAGTCTAGACATTTTCCTGAGTTTAACCAAGCAAAGCCTGAGGCTGAGTGAAGCAGTATCAGCATTGTCATACGCCCCAGTGAGTTAGATCCTTGACCACATGAAGTATGTCAATTCTAAATTCCTGGATCTGGTGCCCAAACCACTTGTCTCCATCCCCAATAGTGATTGTAAAAAGAAGGGCTGAAATGTTCCATTTGACTTTCAGGATAATCCCTCTACAATTACCAGGTCCCCAGGAGAAAGGCTCATGAAGGCAACAACATTGTCTATCTTGCTCATTTTTCTGAACCTGGCACTATTTCTGGCATAGAGAAGGTCTCAATAAATATCTGTTGACTGATTAATTACTAAAGCCCCCAGAAAGTTCATCCCAGAGTTCAACCTCCATTATTGCTATAGAAGACCACCATTTTCAGGATCTAGCAGAACGCTCCTTTACACATAAAGTCTTTCTTAAATGAATGAAGATCTTCAGGGGAAATATCTAAGAAACTGGTGCCTATATATTTTTCAAACATTAATGCAAAAGAATCCCTATGTTATGCATAAGACCAAAATCATTATCTCGTTCCTCCCTCAAAACTCCTGCTACTCTGATAATTCCTATCTCACCTCTAGACCACACACCCACCCAGTCATCTAAGATAGAGGCCTCAGAAACCTTTTGCCTCCTTTTCCTTAACCTTCAGAACTATTAGTTCGTTACCATGCCATGAAATTCTTTTTCTTCAAATCCTTCTTTAATCTATTCCCTGAACTCAATCACTACGACCCATACTGCCTCTTACCTGGAATATATTGCAATAGGCCAGTCCTTCCCTCTTCTTCCACATATTATTCTGTTGTAAAGGAGATTTAAAAGTTAAATATATCTTGGTATAAACAGCATCTACTTTTCTGCATCTTTCAAATTACCACTGCCCAAATACTTTCAAAATTATGTCCAAATTATGGAAACGTGATCCATAAGGAAAACTCTAAGTTAACATGAGTTACTTCTATAACCTTTCCCAAAAAAGGTGTGTGTGCATTGGGCATGTTTGTATATATATGTTTTAAGTTTATGGATTCATGACATGCAAAAATGCTTTTAATAGTTTTATTTATTTTTGACAAATATTAAATATATTTAAAGTGTACAGTTTGATAAGATTTAGAATATGTACACACAAGTGAAACCATTACCACAATCAGGATAAAAAACATATCCATTACCCTCAAAAGTTTCCTCTCACTCCTTTGTAATTCCTCCTTCCTGATGTTCAGTGTCTTCAAAACCAGTTTCATAATTTCGACTGGGTGGGTTTTTTTCTTGGTTACTTCAGGTGACAGAGTAAATCTGGCTTGTTTCTCCATTATCTTTTGCAGAAGCAGAAATCTCTCAGTTGATTTTTTACTATATATTTTTAGTTCTTTTCTTAATGATCTAGGGATTGCAAAATGCATCTTAACTCATCAGAATCTACTTTAAACCAACTTAATTCTGGTATAACACAGAAACTTTGCTGAATCCTCCATTTGTGCTACTATTATTATATATTCATCTACGTATATTATAAACCCAACAATAGAGTTATAACATTTGTTTCATAACTCAGTCTTTAAAAAAATTTTTTTTAAAGATTTTATTTATTTATTTGAGAGAGAGAGAAAGAGTACAAGCAGGGAGGAGGGGCAGAGGGAGAGGAAGAAGCAGGCTCCCAGCTAGGTAGGAAGCCGCATGTGGGGCTTGGTCCCAGGACCTGGGATCATGATCTGAGCCAAAGGCAGACACTTAACCAAATGAGCCACCTAGGCACCTCTATTTTTTAAAAATTTAAAAGAAGAAAAAATAAATGCAGTGTTTTATATTTACCCACATATTTAACCACTTTCAACGCTCTTCATTCTAGTGGATTTCAGTTATCTAAAATCTAATGCCATTCCTTCATTCTAACAGCCTTCCTTTAGTCTGTAAGGCACATTTTCTCAGCCTTTGTTTATATGAGACTGTCTTTTTTTGTTTCTCTTCCATTTCTGATATAGCTTCATAGAGAATTCTTGCAGAGTTTTCATAAATAAATAAAATTCCTGACTGGCAGAATTTTTTTTCTTTCAGCACTTTAAATATATCACTTCGCTGACTTCTGGCCTTTATTAGTTCTGATGAGAAGTCAGTTGTTACTCTTATTGGGGTTCTCTTGTACTTCTACATTTTGTTCTTATTGATATCAAGAGTTCCTCTGTCTTTGTCTTTCCCCAGTTTGACAACGACATGACTAGGTATTAATTAGTTTCCTTGTGTTTATACTATTTGGGATTTGTGGTGCTTCCTGAATCTCTAAAGTCATGTTTTTTACCAATTTTTGAAGTTTTCTTCCATTATTTCTAAAAATATGCTTTCTATCCCTTTCTCTCTTTCCTCTCCTTCTAGAAGTCACATTATATTAATGTTGGTAAACTTACTGTTGGCCCATATGTCTCTGAAGCTCTCTGTTCATTTTTTTTCCATCTTTGTTCTCTCGGTTCTATAGATCAAATAATTTCTGCTGATCTACTTGATGCCTGCTGATTCTTCTCAAAATGCTGAGCTGGTCTAGTGAAGTTTTCTTCAGTTATAATTTTCTACTCCAAAATTCCCATGTCATCCTTTCTTATACTCTGTCTTTTTACTGATATTCTCTAATTATAAAATCATTGTCACCATACTTTCCTTTAATTTTTTTAAGCATGACTTCCTTTAATTATTTGAACATATTTATAATAGCTGCTTAGAAAACCTTTCTCTTCTAAATAGAACATCTAGACCCACTCAGGTCCTGTTGACTGCTTTTCTCCCAAGTGTGAGTCACCCTTTCCTATTTCTTTGAATGCTGCATTTTTTTTTGTTGAAAACTGGACATTTGAGATAACATATTACAGTAACTCCAGATGTTGATATTTTCCTTGAGAGTTGTTGTTGCTAGTTTTTTGTGTGTGCTTGTTTGTTTTACAAACTTACCTACTGTAAATTTGTAGATCCGGTTTCCCTGCCACGTGTAGCCCTGATATCTCTTCCCAATAATTTTTAAAATTGTTTTATTTTTAAGTTTGGCTTTCTTAAGATCATCCCTGTGTCTGGATAGATCAACAGTCAGCCAGTGATTCATCAGATGTTTTACTCAAATACTTTAAGTCAATAAGACTTCTACTATTTATTGTTGGATCTGTGTGTGGGTTCATTCAAAGTTCAAGGACTTTGTGTTCTACCCCAGCATTTATTATCTGATAGCTTCTCTTGCATCTACTTTGGATATTTGGATAGAGTGGACTCACTTCAGTACCTCTTTCAGAGGTACATGTGCATGCTGCCAAGAGGTATAGTGATATTATGAATTCCCTCTATGCCTGTCTCACATCTAGGATCTCTCTGTTTTATTTCTGGATGGTCTGTTGGTCTACTGTCTTTCCCAGGTAGGGCTACACTTCAAATGAGCAGTGTCTGGCCTTCCTCATTTTCTTGCTTTCAAGATCATTACTTCCACTCAAAACGTTGTTGGGAGTGGGTTTTTTACCTTTCATACAAAATTAGGTGAGTCCCTTCTGGCAGGAAAGCTGCTGGCTTCATGGCCTGTTCCACAGAGCAAAACTACCGTACCAATCAAGTTGGAAAATGTGGGAGCAGCTCTAGGCAAGAACTCAATTGGTTCCCAATGCTTTTATCCAAAGTTCAGCAGTTTTGCATTAATAAATGCTTCCCAATTTGTTTTTTGCCTTCAGCTGACTTCAAGAACCATGGAATGTTTGTTTCTGACAATATTGTCCAGTTTTATAATTGTTTTTAGGGAGAGGGCTTGCCTCCCTCCTCACTCTGGAATAAAGGAAGTTGGGCTTCTCAACTGATTTTTCTGTGTATTATGGGTCATATTTTCCAGCTTCTTCACATCCTTAGTAATTTTTCATTGGATGCCATACATCGTGAATTTCACATATACTTGAGCTTCATTAGGACACAGTTAAGTTCACCAAAACAATTTGGTGATACGGACTAAATGTTTGTGTTCCTCAAAATTCATATTTTGAAATCCTAATGCCCAAAGTGATGGTATTAGGAGGTAAAGCCTTTGGGAAGTGATCAGGTCATGAGGGTGGAGCCCTATGAATGGGATTTGTGCCCTTACAAAAGAGAACCCAGAAAGGCCTCTCAGCTGAAGACAGAGAAAAGACAGCCATTACAAACCAGAAAGACAGCTCTCACCAGACACCAAATCTTCCAGAACCTTGATCCTAAACTTCCCAGTCTCCAGAACTGTGAAATAAACGTTTGCTGTTTAAGCACCCAGCCTACTGGTATTTTGTTAGAGCAGCTTGATTTAAGACATGGTCATCTTGGGTCTTTCTTTTAAGCTTTATTAGGTAGGAAGAGAGCAGTGTTCAGTCTACAGATAAATATTGCCATATTACGGAGTTAAAACTCCTCTGAATACTTTATCTGATGATCTTATGGTCTTATCTTTTCTGGAGTGAGTAATAATGAACCATTCTAGGTGATAAGAACTTCAACTATTCCCCATCCTATGTGTGTCTGGATGATTATTCCTTCTAATTTCTTCAGATGGTGCTTTCCATGGCCTTAGGAAGTTTCCTTAATAACATGTGCTCATAAAATTATTCAGCTGAAGCTTCACAGGAGACTTGCAGATCTCTTAAGTTCTTACACAGATCTCTCTTCTTTGGTTCCCTGCCCTGAAATCTCTAGCTGTTGTGGTCTTCCCAGATTCCCAGCTCTGTCTTCTTAACTCAGGGAGACTACCCAGATCTATCGGAGTTTTCCTTCATGCACCGTAACCTGGAATCTCTCTCCAGACAGTAAACTGGGACAATCATATTGCCCTCCTCATCTGCTTCCCATCTCTCAGGATATTGTCCTTTATTGTTTGACATTCAGTGCCTTGAAACCATTGTTCCATATATTTTGTCTTGTTATTTTTTTCAAGTTAATTCAGGTAGGAAAGTAAATCTAATACCTCTTGGCCCACCCTTCCCAGAGGCAGAAGTTAGGAAGGCATATTTTAATCTCAGGAACACATTTAATTGAAGTCTATTGATTTTTCCACCTGAATTTGTTTCTCCACCACCCTCCTGTAAACCATGCTTGTTCATTGTCACTCAAGACAAACTTGACCCAGTCTTAATCATACAACACTGTATTTTTTAAAATATTTACTATTGTCAGTCACTGCCCAGTGCTGAGGAAGCAAAGACAAATTAAAACAGCAACTATATGGTAAGGGCGTCTGTAGTCTGGTGTCTCAGTGTCTAGTCTTTCAGAGCAGCAATCTCTCTGTACTTCCCTCATCCAGATCCATATAACTTTACTATTTACTATTAGTTCTATTGAATATGCCTAATTTATTTAGGTAAAGAGGATATTTTTAAAGCCTCATACACATTTTCGTTTTGAAAGTAAATTTTTCTCTTCATGCCATCCTTCTGTAATAAAGGGAAAACATTTTCCTTTCTGTTATCGAAGCTTACATTTATCTGTTTTTTTCTCATTACATTAATTTTATTTGGGCAAAAGAACAACAATCATGTTTAAGCTTAGGATGGGAAACAACACAGCAGGGTTCCATAAATAGAGCTTAATTGCAGTAATTACTTATGTTAATTATATATCAACTGATTATTTTTAAGACATATTTATTGAGCACCATCAGCTTTCAGAGGTACCCATCATTCTCCCACTGTCTTTTTCAGATTCTATATCCATGCTCAGAATAATCAACTATCATTTGACACATGGTATAATAAGTACCTAATGAAATCCCAATTAAAATTGTATTTGAGATGCTTAATTTTAGAGATAAATTAGAAATAATTACATGATTCAAGAATCCACATCAGACAGGAGAGACATAACTATATCTTGACTAAGTGGAAAGGACAAGCACAGATGAAGCTTTTTAATGTGCTTTCCAAAACCTGTTACAAAACATTATTGTACCTTAGCAGATGGCACCAAGAGATGTCTTTTTATTTTTTTAAATAGACAGTTCCTTTTCATATGCTGACTTGAGTGATTTTAGTTCTCATTATTACTGTCATCTGTTGGAGAGAGGAAAAAAGGGGGGTGGGGGTGAAAGCACGTTATTTTCCATAAGGCAAGAACATCGTATGGAGCCAGCCTTTGAGCAAACGAAGTTTAATTTACTGAGTTGCAATAAGCAGGAGAATGCACCGACTGTCTCTTAGCTGTTCATTTCAAACAACTTATCTTCATTTGGAGCTGAGACACTTGGTGCTTGCTGGGTACAGTGCTTCCTCTCTCTCCTCCCTTTACCCTACCTACCCCCAGCTAATTTTTCCCCCTTAAGGTTTAATGAATTCTGGAACCAATCAAATGCAAGTTGTTAGGAGACACTAGCCAGGTAAGAGCTTTAATATCATCTCTTTCAGAGTTCAAAAGGCCACTTCTCTACACCAGGATCACAAAAATATATTTATTCCCTTCTAAAAGAGCTATTTAGCCTTCAATGGGGAGCAGAAAACTGCCCCCATTAAGTCCACCAAGACTTTACTCAGAGCTTCCTCTCCTTCCGTCTTATCTTTGTTCAGAGGACAACAGGCTCATTTACAACCCCACTTGGGGAAACTGTTAACAGTACATTTCTGATCTATGTAATTTGCTGCTAAAGAACCAATAGCATCTAATAGAAAACAGCTGTTACAAAATCCACTCTTTCTGGCAAGAGCAGTTCCTAATGTAGGATTTTAATTTTATCTCCTGATTGATAAGACCCCATTAGCCTTATCCAGATTCCTAACTGCAAAATGAAGCATAGGCACTATTTTAAGCTCCCTCCCAGATGGATATCATTAGGCTTGCTTGTCCCTCTGAGCAGAAAGTCCACATTTTGGGTGGAGGAGTATGATATAGGCACTCACTATCGCCCTGACACATGAAAAGGGAAATACTGGTCACAGCTGATCTAGAGTGTTCAAAATGGTTAGATAAGGCAAGGAAAGAAATTTGAACAGAAGAGAAAAGATCATGGGTGTTCAGTATTATAAAAATCCAAGGACAAAAAAACAAAAGTAGTCAGCATTTCCTGGAAACATGAAATATTTTACTTTGATACTTTGGACTTTTTATTTTTGTAGGAGACACAGGGAGTATCTTCTTTCACTTGTCATGCAGGATTTTATTCAGGAATAGCTAAATTCATAGGGACGATGTCAACTTGGGAGACAAGGATTAATAATTATTGAATCTTCTGTCCCAAGCCATTGGCAAAAGCTAAACGATAACTACTCTAAAGAAAGGGAGGGGCATTTTGCCATGGCAACCTTACTCTAATAGTACCTCAAATGAAGAAAATGTAGAATCTTCAACAAGTTTCAACAGTAAAATATTCAAGAAAAAATAAATTTCACTGGAGTGGCAGCAGGAAGAAGGCAAAGAAAGATCTATGCCCAAGTTGAAATTCTAATAAAATTGGTGATTGATTCATCATGCTTTCTGGAATAACTTTAATTATACATCTAAAACCATCCTTCACTACCACAGGCATGACAGGAAGGGACAGAACCATATACCAGCTTTAATGAGATTTATTTAAAGCATCTCAACAATTATTTTGTAATGACTTCAAAGTTCAAATGAAGGTTCATTTCTACATGAAGTTCTAGGAGCACCTCAGGGTTGAAGTGCTGTATTCATATATAGGGACTGTGGTTCATTAAAGAGGCAGGCACTGGAGAATATTACCAGGTCACCTGAAATATCCAAGTTCCTGCATGGGTTTGTGCAACATTTTTCACCAGCAACAAACCTCTTTGAACAAAGTTGCTTCCACAGAATTAGAAGGACATTTATAGAGCAATATCCATTCTCTGTATTTGTTGATCTTTGTCATTCTCCACCAATGAATTTTTCCTAAACATAACTGGGCATGCTCAGTTTTGGTTTTTACCTTTCATTTGAGTACCATTTCCTCCAGGAGACCTCCCAAACCCCTGAAATAGGTTGAATCTTCCATAGTGTGTTTACACGGCACTCTGTACTTCCATGTTACCATTCCTCATCGGACCGAAATTTAATGTTTGCCTATAGGAATTAATCTTTTAGTTAACCTATGAGTCCATATCATGGATAATGATAATTTATCTGCCTAAATACCCCACCACCACGACCACCAATTCTTTGAGGGTGTCTTGGAAATTGGAGACCCTCAATTTGGAGAATCCATGTTAGGATTCTTTGATCTGATCTAAACTCCTTAGTTTATGAATTAAGAGATAAGCATTATCTATAGTAATGTATCCAATATGAGACAGGCTTAGACCAGGACTCAGATTTCATTATTCAACATAACACAAGGGATTTCGACTCAGTGTTGAGATCATTTTTTAACCCATTAAAAGAATTTGACCCATGTTTCTTCTTTCTTTCTTTTTTTTTTTAGCTCCAGCCAATCCTCCCACTTTTCCCTGAGCCTGGCTCAGAGAAGCATTTATCAAACTGAAGGAGAGGTGTACCCTGATTCTATGCTATATCCCCTAAAATCTATGGCATCCTCTAAATACTCAAATTGACACCCTTTAGAATACTCCCTGCCTGTTTCCCCAACCTACCTAGTATTCCCTCCTCCCCCACTTTATCATACTTCTTACCCTTGTTGACCTTGTTGTTTCCTCCCTCTACTCAAGCATTTTGTCTTGGTTTATGGCAGGACAGTAGCCCCAGATCTCAGCTAATAATTTTGTAGCCTACAAATTCCCTAGATACTGAATTTGAAAACTAAAGCAGCTACTCTCCCACCCCATCTTATCAATGTCTTTATTTTTTCAATTTTCAATAAAGTATTATTAGATGAAGGGCGTGATAAATATTTGTTCTCTTTCCTACCTGGGTAGCAACCACACCATGTGGGTCCTATGGAAAGCAATACCTTGCCTCCCACAATTGGAGAGAAAGATGGGCAGATATTCCTCTCTCTCTGGCAGTTGGGGCATTTGCTCATTGTGTAGGCTCCACCAATTATCTCTACTTTTTTCACCTGAAGTAGGGGTTCCCCAACATTTCAAACAAGAGGGCTCCATTTTTACTTAAAAAAATTACATTTCATAGGTATACTTTTAGCAACCACTGGGAAAATATAAACTGATAAAAAGCAATTAAGAATTCAGCAAAAGTCTTAAGCAAATTTGTATATTCTTCAGAATAACCACATACATATATTCAAAAACAAAGAACGAAACATCCCTGTAGAAGCATATTACTCACTCATTACTTAGGAAGTTTACTTGGATTTTACCCACCGCTCCTCACCCTCAAAATCCATATTCCACAGAGTGGGAGCCACTAAGCTGACACACGTCTCTTCTTTGATACTCCTTTGAGATGAACTGGTTCCCAAAACACACTGTTTCTTGGGAAAGAAAAACAATCTGGAAAACAGTGCATCTCTGGACAGATAATATCACTGGGAGCAGACAGAATGAATACACAAATTTTTTTTAAAAATTCCAAGAAACCGGGGCACCTGGGTGGCTCAGTGGGTTAAAGCCTCTGCCTTCGGCTCAGGTCATGATCCCAGGGTCCTGGGATCAAGCCCCGCATCGGGCTCTCTGCTCAGCGGGGAGCCTGCTTCCTCCTCTCTCTCTCTGCCTGTCTCTCTACCTACTTGTGATCTCTATCTGTCAAATGAATAAATAAAAAAATCTTTAAAAAAAAAATTCCAAGAAACCAACTATCTTCAGAGGATTGGTATAGAGTGGAGGGAGAGGGAAGGGGGAATCAACATTCTGGAGAGGAATGGTTCAAAGGTATAAAAGTTTTGCTAACAAGGCACATGGACTGTCAGGGTAGAGCTATTCCTGAATGCTATTAATGGTTTACCATATATACCCCTCTATCTAGGCACTTCCCTTTCCCACTACTTTCCTATAAGTAGGAAGGCATCTATAGACAGACTTTTTCCTATGCGGTCAAATAGCCCACCAATGGAAAAACCATCAGTTCTTTCTGCTTTAAGAATGTGCCAAAAGTTTTTTTTTTAAGATTTTATTTATTTATTTGACAGACAGAGATCACAATTAGGCAGAGAGGCAGGCAGAGAGAGAGGAAGGGAAGTAGGCTCCCTGCTGAGCAGAGAGCCCGATGTGGGGCTCGATCCCAGGACCCTGGGATCATGACCTGAGCCAAAAGCAGAGGCTTTAACCCACTGAGCCACCCAGGCACCCCATGCCAAAAGTTTTTAAAAGGGGTCTTGTTTTGTTTTTTAATTTTGGGATTTGTTTGGCATCCCACAAGCATTTCTGACAGGGAGAAGAAAATAATTAGGGTAGAGAAGTGAACAGCTTCCTTCTTGATAGCATCCAATTCACTATTCCTTCTTATTAAAATAGAAAAATGTTACTCATACAAAGTTAGGAACAATTTCTCTTCACTGTATTTTTAATGTGGATCCAGCAGTTCCTTCAGGGTGGTTTTTCAGTTGCACAGGTGTCTCTCTGGAGATAACCCCAGGAATATCTTATACATATTTGTATTTTAAAACAGGCACATAACACTTTAGAGGAATCTAAGGAGTACCTCTTGGTAACAGATGGATAGTCCAGAGCTGAACACAAGGACGAGAGCTTATAACAGAAACAACCTAAATTGCTAAGACATCTTTATCGATGGCATTTTTAACCTTAATGGTAACATAAAGTAATGGCATTAGTGAGAGGTTAGACAACTAGGAAAGGTGCAGACTTTGCTTTCTGCCTTGAAAATGACCACCATAACTCTTCTCTGAAGACTATAATGTTCAGGTATTGCACTTCCACCACTTTTGTGATCATCAGCTCCTGTAATTCCTGCAAAAATAAATCAATAAAGCAACTTCTCTCCCAGACTGTCTATCTAGATTCACTGTTCACTATCAAATCACCCAATTTCAATAAATTCCCAAATTAATAATTGCAGGTATCCATCAGAATGTAATAATCATTTTCTTAAATTAAAAAAAAAAATACTTCTCTTTTCAACAGCACTGTTTTTCTCTCTCAACTGAGGCCCCAGGCCTGGCTAGGAATCATTAGCCACGGAATAGATACAAGAAATTCAAACAAACATATTATGAAAATCTTTGAATAATTCAGTTACCAAGTCAGTCAGCCATAAGAGGCAAATGTCCAAAAAATCAGGCTTCATTAGCCATCCACTGGGTTCACACAGAGCTGCCCTAAAGATTCCAAGTACAAAAAAATATCCCACATGCCAGTCTTCTCTGTCATTGTATACTATGAACTCTTTTAACTATTAGAGCATAGGGGAAAACAGGGGCAAGAGGGGCCTTAAATATTTTATCAAGTGCCTACACTGTTCCAGATTCCCCCCCAGACACACATATGTTATTTTGTTTAATACTTGTAACAAGCCATAATAGCTACTATCTTCCCATTTTACCATTTTACAAATGAGATTCTTGAAACTCAGGACTATCTGAGGCCAGGCAGTTAATGAATGGTGAATAGTCAATTTGATCCCAGGTCTGGCTAACTCTACACCCCAACTATCATTTCTGTATGGGCACAACCCCCCAGGTCTCTCTTCCCAGCCCATGCTACCTAACAATCAGATGAAAGGCTAGAAGAGATGCACAATGAATCAGTATGAAGTACTACTATCAAGTAACAACTTTATAGTAAGAAGAACACATATAAAGTTCAATCAGACAACACAAGATTCCTATATTTTCTAGAAACGTGCTTCAAAACAAGTCTGTGGGCCATTCTTTCCACCTTGGCCTATGCATGACTGACATTTAGCAACCTCTCACTAGCCAAAGGCCCAAGCACTTCTCACACTCATCTTCTGGAGTACTTTTACTGTTTTATTAAAAATGCTACACTTCTAGTATTTGTACTCAGCTGTCTAATAAAAGAATAGATGCCTTCCATCTAAATAGAGACTCATTCACAATAGATTTCCAGTTGCAAAGTATATACTACTGCCTATTAAAGATGATGTTTACTTTTGTCTAGGCTGGGGTTTTCCCTCTGACTCAGATAACATACACAATAATTTAGTCCAGGACAATGAATCCAGTATACTTGATCAGACATTCTCAATTTACATTTTAATCAAAGTTGGACATTATAATGGAGCTTATTCCCTCATTATCATCTTTAATGCCCCATACAAAGGTCCTTAACTTCAGCTATTAATTGGCAAATGTAACTATATGGGAACAGATTCAGGAACAGATTGTGAGGCATATAATAAAATCATTAAAACCCTCTCTAGTCAGAAATGGATTTTTTTGGTGTATAAATCAAGTGCTTTGGGACCTCTAAATAAGGCTAAGAAGAGACAATTTGTCCTCATTCTGAAGAGATAGGGCACTCCTTGGCAGTAATTGGGGGTTGTTGATGAAGCCTTTTAAGATCCACTTAAGTGGAAGGCTGCTTCTTACAGGGCTTTCTTCCCTATTGGTGTGTGTCAGCAGGAAATCTACTGCCTTTAACCCATGTTTAGCTGGGAACTGAAAACTTCATTCTGAGATCATTTAAGACTCACAGAACTGCTGTTTCCCCCGGCTCAAGTCAAGTCTCAAATGGGAAAGAGGAAGGGAAGAGAAGTTGGGGGTTGGAGGAGCAGGTTGTGGGAATTAGCTCCCACCAAGTTTTTGAATGGTAATCTCTCCACAAAATAGCTTATGGGTGATACAACATAAGACCAGGGGCTATGAAACAGTAAGCCATTGATGATAGAAGTTTTGATTGCACCACATGAGAGTTATAACCTCAAAGAAACTACTTTACAGAAGTGAGTGAGGTATAACCCACAACTCATTTTCCAATGTTAGAAAGTTTATTGTTATCTATTGCCACAATAATGTTGTGCTCCAAACATGCCAAAGCTATTTGGCTTGAAACAATATTACCTTATTATTTGTTTTGAGTCTACAGGATGACTGGATGGTTCTGCTGACCTGGCCAGGTTTGGGTAATCTCAGCCAGGCTCAGGTGTGTGTGTGCACTTGTGCACACCGTCTGCCAGTGTGTGGGTTGGGGACTGGTTCATCTAGGTAGGCCCTAGTTGGGATGATTAGGTCTTTTGTAAATCCAGAAGGCTAATCCAGCCATGTTCTCAAGAGAAATGTGAAAATCTCAAGTGCTTACCAATCCTCTGCTTGCATCCCATTTGCTAAAGCAAATCACTGACCAAAGTAAGTCACATGATCAAGCCCACTGTCAGAGGGAGAAGGAGCTACAAAGCCACAGGACAAAGAGTAGGGACACACTGATTGGGGTTCTTTGTGTATTTGATTGACTCAATTGACTAAATTTTAGGAACTTATCCTAAACAAAATCTTTTAGCACTGGATAATTCAAGGCTCTCTATCTCTATCCTTTAGGTAAAAATATACCTTCATTAGAGCACCTGGTATCTACCTTTGGCTCAGGTCATGATTCCAGGGTTCCCCACTCAGTGGGGAGTCTGCTTCTCTGCCCTTCCTCTGGCTCATGTGCTTACTATCTCACACTCTCTCTCACTATCTCTCTCTCAAATAAACAAAATCTTAAAAATATGTGTGTGTGTGTGTGTGTGTGTGTGTGTGTGTGTGTATACATACATATACACACACCTTCATCAGACCATACAAAGCATTAAACAAATGAGAACAGCACAGTTTGTGTCATTTAATCTTATCTTTATAGATGTGCCTTCATTAGATTTTGGCAAGTTTATCATATATCGGGAAGGGTATAGAGCTGAGAAGAAAGTGGATAATAAGTAATTTAATCTGCCAGTGATGTGGACTGCTAAATGCTAAAAATACGTATTTCTGAAAGTTACAACATTCAAAAATCACTAACGAAGTCAGGAAAACCGAAACCAGAGGTTGGCATAGCAAAATTTCCCACGGTATTTGTGATTGCAAATTAGGCTATTAAGTGAATAGCTTACTATAATGATATAAAAGTGGTAAAGTCAACATCCCCCTAAGGACTTTGAGTTCTACAGTTCCTGACTCTTGTGAGTTTAAATGTGTAACCTGTCATTGCACTCAAGTAGCTTTTGCATTTAATTATTTTGGTGGAGAAAGTAAGAGGGAGGGACAGAAGGAGGAAGTAAGAGAGAGGGAGGGAAAACAAAATAACTGAACATATCACTTCTCAAAACTCACCTTTATACAGTTAATGTTTCCTGCTTTGTCCCCTATTCACAATTGGGAGCAAGTGGGATCAGCCTCCTTTCTGCTTCTCTAGCTTTCCAACTGAAAGGACGGGGAAAATGTTATATCATTCCAATGCTGGATTGATCTATCAAGAGGACTTTACACCCCCTAAAACAGTTAGCCATATCCTGCTGTCATTCAAGTCTCCAGCTGCGGACTATTTTACATCATACATCTGGGGCTCAAGTGGTGGTTGCATAGCAATTCTAAAATACAGTATGGTCTCAAACAGTAGGTTTCTAAGTTATGTTCTTAATTTTCCCTCCCCATTCACCTCTCCTCCCCAGTCAAAGGATCAAGGCCAAAGACTGGAAAACACCTGTTTGAGAGCTTCTCCTACTCCCAGAATTGTTAACCATCCTATATGAGCAGTAGAATCTCACAGTGAAAAATGTGAATGACATTGTTTCCTGACAGATGATTTCTTTCTGGTATCCCAACTTCCCTCAATTTCTTGTAATGCCAAGAACTGAAGAGATATAGAGTAATTTTTTAGAACACAGAAGGAAAAAAATGTGGAAACTGATTTTAACTTAAAGTTTCATCACACTCAGAACATTTGGCATTAACTGGATGATTTTCTAGCCACGAGGTTAGAGAAATGACTAAACACAGACCCTGCCTTGAGTAACTCATTGTCAAATGACAATTCTGAGTTTTTAAAGGGTAACCAGAACATCACTGTAGATGTTGTTCTCTATGTGCTTAGCAGAGGCCCAGGTGGAAAGAGAACAGCCAGTCCTGAGGCAGAGAAAAGATCAAGGAGGGCCTACCATCCCTGCTGAACTCTGGCTGAAGCCAGGGAATGTTGGAAAAAGCACTTCCCACATGTGACGTCTGGCCAGGTGCATAACCTTGGTGAACAAAGGTATGCAACCTGGGGCAAGTTAGTTCACCTCTCTCATCTTAGTTTCCTAGCAAGTAACATGAGAATAATGGGAGATACAACCTAATAAGACTTTTGTGGGGACTAAACGAGTTGATCTGTATAAAGTATCTGGCACAGCTCCTGCGTAATGATCATTTAATAACCATTAGGTATTACTATTGATTGTTGTTGCTAAACTGTTAGTGTTTGGTGCTGCTAAGTATTACCCTAACATGTTGCAAATAGTATCTCATAACCCTTGATATGCATACTATTATTACCCCCATTTAGCAGAAGAGAATACTGAAGGATGCAGCTGTTAATTAGGTTTGAACCTCAGTCTTACTTCAACTCCTGCGCCCTGCACTGTAGTATAGTGATTACATCATTTTGTAATTGCTATCACCTTAGACATAGTTCTCTCATCCCAGCCCATGCCACCATACAGTCAGCAAGATGAAAGCTGAAACACTGGGAGGGGAGGGCATGCACAATGAAGCAGCATGAAGTACTTATTAATAACTTGGTAGCAAGAAAAAAATAAAGTCACGCATGGGAATTAGAAATTATAGCAGTCTGTAACCATTTAGCATTGGGGCAAATAAACATCATGATTGAATGGCATGGAAAGTTAATACTATGTAAGAAGACAGTGCAATAGGGAATTATATATTAATAATCCTAAGACATCAAGAGAAAGTCAAATAATGTTTAGCTTTATGTTTAAGAAATGAGGGATGTGTGATATATTTTAAAGAACTATTTCTACCCAAAATACAGATATTTCTAAAATTTATGGTAATTAAAGGAATAAAGTCCACTTACACACAAAAAGTCTTATTCTTAGATGGTGATACATAGAGTAATAATCAAATTGTAGGGCTGGCCATGTCTTTAAAAGTCCTCTACTCCTACTCCAATATTATGAGGGTAGGAAACAGAGACTCAGAAAGGTTAAGTGACATGTCCAAAATCACACAGTTAATTAGTGCAGAGCTGGGACTTCAGCTTTGAATTGTTACTGAAAATTCTGATTGTTTGATTGACTGGTTAAGATCAATAGAGTTCAGTTTGGATCTCAACTTTGAAATCATGGCAAGTTTTTAAAAATCCCAATCCTTAAGCCACACCAGATTCTAACATTTTTAAAGCTCCCTGAGTGATTCTGATGTGCAGTTAAGGTTGAGAATCACTAATCTAAATCAATAATAATTCACAGGATATCCACTAAGAGCCACATAATGCCTTAAGCACTGGGAATACAGAAAAGAATAACATTGTTCTTGCCCTCTGAATTCTCACACCTACCAGACAAGCATATAAACTGATCACTATAAATCAGTGTGATGGATGCTAGAACTGAGTCAGGTATATTGGAATCATTTGGGGACCACTGGAAATAATCAGAATTTCTAGGGATGGGACCTGAGAAACAGGTATTTTTTAAATCTCCCCAGCCGGGTTTGGCAAACACTACATTAGGCAATAACATCTTACCAGAATAGCCCCTGAGCTGTCAGTCTTAAGGGACACATCACAATTGAAGTAGAAGAAGAATGAGGAAAGGGCATTCAGGCTGAGGAAAGAGTTTAGATATGGAGACAAGAGACAGCATGGAGTATCTGGGAAACTACAAATAATTCAGAGCATCTGCAAAGTGAAGTGAGATACAGGAGTAGACAGAAGATAAATTAGACTAGGGCTAAGGCAGGGGTATGATGGTTTGGCATACCACACTGAGAAGCCTGCAATTTATTCTGTGAACTAGTTTTTCGTTGTTCATTTCAAAAATTACATATACAAATATGACTTGTATTTATTAAACATATCTACAACTATCATTAGGTAATATCTCAAGGCATAGAATATACTATGGGAGAGGTTCTTTGTTAATAATTTGAATAATCTTCTTCATAATTTCTATTTATTTTTGGCTTATTCTTTGTCAGATATAATTAGGTCATGATTGTTTTTGCCCCACAATGTGACTAATAAAGAGCTTATACAAAGAGAAGGCAAAGTTCCAGTTCTGTCCTTGTCATTATTCCTTTCCATTTTTCTGGGAGTTAATATGGTCAAAATCAGATGACAATATCTGTAAGTCGGTAAGCAGATTCACAAGGGTTTTGCTTTCTATCACTCTGTGTTGTGGAATTTCCTCTGTCTCCTTTGGTTACCTCAATTCTAGATATGACCCACAGACAGAATACAGGTATCAGTGTTACTCCCTATATTAATATTAAATGGTAATATATCTTAATTTCTTATTTCCTTAGAATCGTGCATGTTTGAGTGTGTGTGTATCCTAACATTTCTTTCTGTAATCCATCAGGTCATCTTGAATACTCCCTTTGGAAAACACTGCTGTAGTGATAGTGCATGACGGAAGAGATCATGATTCAAAGAGTAAAGAGATCACTGATGGTAACTGCAAAGGACATCCAGTACTGGAGGTGGGAGACCAATTAGGTAGCTCCAGCATAGAATAAAGTGAGCAAGGATTAGACCAGGGAAATGAGAACAAGAATGAAGAGAAAAGGAAGTATTCTAGAAACATTGAGAGAGGGAAGTTCGCGGGTCCCATTGATTTGGGTGTGAGAGAAAAGGGAAGAATCAAGTGTGGCTCCAAGTATTCTTCCATAGAGGAACAGGTTATCAAATAAACAGTGACAGCAACACTGGCAAAGGTATCTGTAACTGGCTGTGTGTTAACACAGCAACTTTCAAAGCTTTCAAGGCCCTTCCATTCCTTCTCCTTCTTTAGAATTCAACCATTTATGATCTCTCATAAGAAAGTCCATTATAATGCAGAGAAGCTTATTCCTTACATACACATGAGAAGCAGGCCTAAATCCCCTCTTTACACCATCAATCAGAGCAAACTAGCTCCTTCCCACACCTTCCACCTTTAGAGAGATTTAAATCATGAGATACAATCAAATGAACAGATGAGTCTCTCAGTCAGTATTGGTATCTTCATTGCCACAGATGCAACTGGCCATGATGATGCATTATACATTTTTCATGTTATGTATGTCTACCGGGTTTGTTAAAACTCAGATTTCTTTTGCACTTAACTGCTGTCATCCCAATAACGTTATTCATTATTAGCAATGACTCCCTGTGCTGTATCACAAACACAGGACATCATACATACAGTTCCAAGAAGGAATTGGCAGGATAATATCTTCCTCTATCACGTGAACAATTACTTACTTTCCCTTTATTTCCTCTAATTTCTTTTCCCATGACACACAATGTGTACAGTTAACATACAATTGTGTTGAGTTATGACACTTTAGATACTTTCATCTTAGAGATGTTAAGTGCTGATACTAAACCTTATAAAGCCAGTTCTGCTATCTCAAAGTGAGATATGAAAGAGGAAGCAGTATCTCTCTTTAGGTGTCATTATATCACATATCATATTGTTTTGTATTCTATTTTCGATATAAGATATAATTATATTAATTGCTATATTGAAACAAGATGTGAAGCCTCTCATCTCAGTAGAGTCATAAAACTACTAAGAAGACTGACACTGTCCCAGACAGGAGTTCCCCTGAAAAAGGGGAACAACACTTTTCTACCTTTCCAATAATTTTGCAACCACAGAAATATGATTCTCACTTAGAAGAATTAATAAGTGGTCTTTTATCCTCTTCACCTCTAGCTGTGAAGTTGAATGATCGATGTAATTGATAAGGCAGCACAAATGTGATGTCTACTGGCGAATATGTATCTATTGAGCAGAATTAAAAACCAAAATTTGCATAAGCCTGTGACCTCCTATTCTTGATTTTCTACGCTTGAAATGAAGCCTTAGTGTACCAGGTAGGTAGTAATCTGTTCTGTAGTTTTCCACACGTACTGGTGTAGAAGTCCAGACTCAGGGTGGGATAGAAATAGGAAGAAGCCCATTTTGGCTTCAGGTCTAGTAAAGAAGGCTACCACTTTGGGGTATCAGCTGTCATCCTGAAACATCCAACAGCAGGGTCAGGTAACAGATGATGGCAATTCAGTAAAGCAAGAAAAAGCAAGGTGACATAGGAATGAAGCTACCAGGAATACCACAGCAAAGATTTTATCTATTCCAGTGTTTCTACAACTTAGGGAGCATAAGAATTACCTAAGGAGTTTATTATAATGCAGATTTCTGGGCCTCACCCCCAAATGTCTGATTCAATAGCTCCGAGATGGAGCCCAGAAATATACTACAACAAGCTCTCAGTAGTTATTGATTCAGCCAGCCCTTGAACCACACTTTGAGTATCAATGATCTATGATTTGCAGGAAAAATGATCCCCAAGGAAGATAGACTCAGACTCTCCATTCCCCCAAGAAACAGGTAATTTTCTCGGAAATATCTTCCTGAGACCAACTGGTGCAAATGTATTTGGGAAACAACAGTGCAGTTTCCTGTTTCCAAAAGGAGGATGGAATCTACTAGTTTGTATCAATGGACCAATCCTTCTGCCCTTACCACGTGGTTTTGTAATCATCCTACTACAGAGGGTGAATATATTTCCCTGCCTTTGGTTTGGGGTTTGACTATATGAGTTACTTTGGCCAATGGGATGTACTGTGACCAAATGCTTGAAAAACCCTTGCCTGGCTGGCCTTCTCTCTTGTACCTCTGTTGCTACATGCCCCTGCTAGCCAGCTGGCTCCAGAGAGAGGATGAGAAACCTGGCGAACAAGGCCTAATTGCCCTTCTGAGCCCAGCTTACATCAGTCAACTGACCAGCAGACATCTGAGTGAGTTTGGCCAAGAACAACAAAGCCACCCAGCCAAGACCTGCTTCTTTCAGTCAACCTTCAATCAACTTGCAGATCTGTAAGAATAAATACTTATAGCACTAGCCACTGAGTTTGACATGGTTTTCATGCAACATATTTTGTGACAATAGCAAACTGATATACTGTCCAGGATGTTGCCTTTGGTAGCAAGGACTTAAAGAACAGCAGGAGTCATCTATAGCCATAGAAGTGAACTCTGAATAGTCCCTATGAGGTTGATAAGCACTATTTTTTTGAACCTTAAATCAAGAGACTTTAGGAATAAAAAATCAGTCTGAAGAAAGTCTTAGGCCCAGTTCTGTGACTTTTAGATTAGAAAACGGAGGCTTTAAGAAAATCAGTGTTCTATCCAAGGTAACAGAGTACAATAATAGGCTAGAACCAGGTTTTCAATTCTAAGACCTGAGCTTCATTTTCAGACTTTGTGGTTTTTTCCTTTGCAGTCTGAGAGAAAATTTAAGCCTTTTAAAAAACTACCATTAGCCATTCAGTACTATGTGTTCCCACTCTCCTTCACTCTCTCAAGCCTATGAAACAGTCACTAATAATTAGGAGTAGTGGGAGTTAATGCCCATATCTTTAGGATACTGAATTATACCTATAGCTGATAGTAACTGTGACCAACAAGAATGAACTATGACCAGTAACAATTATTCCCTAAAAAGAAAACAAATAAATTATACCATTAGGTGAACAGTCTTTGTTTATAAGGGATAGAAACATATGCACTATGTTTTGTTAATTTCTTCCTTATTTACATTTTTGTTCCAAAAACATTTAAAATAAACTGCTATTTTTATAAGAATATATTTTTTAAAGGTGCCTGGGTGCCTCAGTAGGTTAAGCCTCTGCCTTTGGCTCAGGTCATGGTCTTAGGATCCTGGGACCCAGCCCCGCATCGGGCTTCCTGCTCAGCAGGGAGCCTGCTTCCCTCTCTCTCTCTACCTACTTGTGATATCTCTCTCTCTCTCTCTCTCTCTCTCTTTCAAATAAATAAATAAAGTCTTTAAAAAAAAAAGAATATGTTTTTTAAGAAAACAGGGATGGTTGATTGATTGGTTGATTGGTTGGTTGATTTTTCTTTTTTCTTTCCTTGAGAAGTGTGAAAAAGATGGTTCTATTTCTTTTAGACTGTTCTATGGCCTATTTTCACCCCATTCAGTAGCAGGTGACTGCAGCTCTCCCAGCAGGTCCTGATACACATGGCCAAGAAAGTCCATAAACTGACAATTTAGAGAATTTATCTCCAGACATTAATGTGATCAAGATCATAAAAAATGTCTGCTACCTATAGACTCTAGGTTGCTAGGTATAGTACAAAGATCATGAATCAGAAGGCATGGAGCCTCCACGTAATAATAAAGTAATAATTATAACTATCACTTTTAAGAATTTATTCCATAAATGTTATTGTCCAAAAAGCATTTTTCATATATTATATAAAAACATTCCTTTGCTCTTTCCCACATACATCAAAATATTGCCTGAGTATTATGATCTCTTTTATATACAGAAACTGAGATTAAGTAATTTGCCCAAGATTACAAAAAGAATAAATGGCAGAGTGAAGATGCAAATCCAGGTCTTTTCTATTCCTAGGGCTATACTTAGAACTAACAGTCCATGACTGCCTGGGATCATTTTACATGGTTTGGGCAAGCACACTTTGTCTCTATGAAATATTTTCCTCACTTATAAGTGCTAGACAACAATATACCCATTTCAGAGGATTTTTGAAAGAATCATATATGTGGAAGTACTTTTTTATTTTTTTAAAAATTTTAAAAAGATTTTATTTATTTGACAGAGAGAGAGCACAAGCAGGAGGAGCAGCAGAGGGAGAGGGAGAAGAAGTTTCCTCACTGAGAAGGGAGACCAATTCAGGGTTTGATCCCAGGACAATGAACAGACACTCAACCAGCTGAGCCATCCAGGTGCCCCAGAAGTGCTTTTTTAAACTACAAAATGTTAACCCACACTGGGCTGTAGAGTCAAAATTCTTATGTGGACTGTTTATTCCATAGAATGCGGCAGACAGAGGAGGGTCAATAGGTCTTGTAGATGCCCTACTCTAAGTTGACAGAAAAACCTATGGAAGATTGTTTGAAGGATATCCAAAGTTGACCCCCTCTGTCCTGGTCTGTTTTCAGAAAACAATAAAAAGTCGAAAGCAGGGGAACTTTGGTGACCACAGACTAACCCTATTCAACCTTCCTCTCTTCCCAGTTTTCCCAAAGAAGGCACCAGAGGCTGTGAAATTAAGTATCCCTCTCAGTTCAGAACTAGAGGTGGCACCCATGTCTCTCCAGGACACAACACCATCTCTTAAGTTACTTTAACACCATCCTTGTTCAAGACTAATTTGGCTGCATGTTCTACTTTAATTCTATAGAAAACCTACTCATCTAGAAAGAGGTAGCTTAACTAAGGGGGAATTTAATCTTCATGAACCTCTTAGCATTTCCAGACTCAATAAAATTTCAAGAGTCTACCTTAATGAGAAATAAACTTTCTCTTTATATCCATCCCTTTAGAAAAGAAAGACATCTCTTTTTTACACACTGTCTGAATATGATACTTTCCAAGTCTTTGTGTTTTTTTGTTTTTCCAATCAGTAGTACTCCCGGCTATTTCAGATCAAAGGGGAAAGAATAATGCTTCAGGAGAAAACATGAAAAGTCTCAGGCAATTGCCATTTTCTAATGCTCTGAGGTGATCACAGCCAAGTACCCAGCCCACCTGTCCCCAGAGCGCTGTGAACAGCCCTAACATCCAGTTCAATTTATACTTTGCCAAACAGCTTTGGCACATCTGCACTGAGAATGAGATCCAAGAGTTGCAGACAGTATGCTCTCTCAAACTCCATCATATCCCACATTTTATTTTATTTATAAACGGACAAGCGATTTATGGTTGCAGTGTTAAATTCAAAGAAGGGGCTGTGCACTTGGCATTTACATCAGGTCAGGCAGTGGCACACCACAACAAACAATAATGCGAATAGGAAACAAAGGGTCAGGGTTGTGTAGAGGTTTTTGTTTGGTTTTTTTTTTTCCCTCTATTATATACAGGATTAATAATAAACTCAGTGGGGCCTTTCCATAATGTATGCCCTGTTTCAAAGTCAGTGTGACCTGGTAATAATCTGCCCACCCTCAACTGTGGGAGGAAAAAGGCCATGAACAATACATTTCAAATAAGGAAGTTTAATATAGTGAGAGTTTATAAAGTAAAAAAGATGTTTTAGCTATGTAACCATTTTCTTCTTGGTTGAGAGTCTATCTTTTACCCAAATTTCTTCTGCTACCCACCCAGAGTCGTACAGGAGTTTAAAACAAATACAATGATTAGCAGATCCAAAGATACCTAGAACTCTACTGAATAAAATGCTACCCCCTCAGTGTAGATCAAAAGAAAACACTGGACCTAGAGCCAGTCATTGCTAAGTTAACCTTTCCAACAAATCTTGATGAATCTACACCAAAAAAGCTGAAGGTATTTTTGATAATTTTTTTTTAATATTGTATTTATTTATTTGACAGAGAGACACAGCGAGAGAGGGAACACAAGCAGGGGGAGTGAGAGAGGGAGAAGCAGGCTTCCCACCAAGCCGGGAGCCTGATGCGGGGCTCAATCCCAGAACCCTGGGATCATGACCTGAGCCGAAGGCAGACGCTTAATGACTGAGCCACCCAGGTGCCCCTGAAGGTATTTTTTAAATACACTTTACTTTTTAGAGAAGTTTTAGATTCACAATAAAACTAAGTGGAAAGTACAGAGAGTTCTCATATAACCCCTGACCCCACACATACGTAGCCTCCCCCACCATCAACATCCTGCCCTATAGTGGTACATTTGTTAAAATCCATGAACCTACATGCATACATCATTATCACCTATAGTCCATAGTTTACATTAAGGTTTGCTTTTGCTGTTGTACATTCTATGGGTTTTGGCAAATATACAATGACACTATTCCCATTACACTATCATACAGGGTAGATTCACTCCCTTAAAAATCCTCTGTTCTCCTATTCACCCTTCCCTCTCTCTCCTAACCCCTGGCAACCACTGAACTTTCTACAATCTCCCTAATGTTGCATTTTCCAGAATGTCACACTGTTAAAATCATATAGTATGTAACTTTTTCAGATTGACATTTTTTTACTTGATAATATGCATATAAAGTTCTTCCATGTCTTTTCATAGCTTTGATCACTTGTTTCTTTTTAGTGCTAAATAGTAGTCCACTGTTTACATGAACTACAGTTGATTTATCCATATTCTTACTGAAGGGCATATTGGTTGCTTCCAACTTTTGGCAATTATAAACAAAGCTGCTATAAACATCAATGTGCAGGTTTGTGTGTGAACATAAATTTTGAACTACTTTTGGTAAATATCAAGGATTGTGACTTCTGCATCATATCACAAGAAATGTTTAGTTTTATTTAGGAAAGTGTCAAATTGTCTTCCAAAGTGGCCGCACCATTTTACATTCCCACAAACAATGAATAAGTTCCAATTCTCCACATCCAGCATTTGGTATTGTCAGTGTTTTGGGATTTTGACCACGATAATAGGTGTGTTTAGTGGAACTCATCATTTTAGTTTGTAATTCTCCGATGACATGATATTTATCATATTTTCATATCCTTATTTGCTATCTCTACATCTTCTTTGGTGAGGTATCTGTTCAGGTCTTAGTCTATTTATTAATCAGTTGTTCACTGTTGAGTTTAAACAGTTTTTTGTCCAAATACATAAAACAATTAGTAATAAAGTAATCAATAGTAATACAATAATAGTAGAGGACTTTAACACCCCACTTACATCAATGGATAGATCATCTGAACAGAAAACAACACAGAAACAATGGCTTTGAATGATACACTGGAACAGATGGATTGAACAGATATATTCCCCAGAACATTCCATGCTAAAACAGGAGAATACACATTCTTTTCAAGTGCACATGGAACATTCTCCAGAATGGATTACATTTTAGGCCACAAAACCAGTCTTAACAAATTCAAGAATATTAAAGTCATGCCATGTATCTTTTCTGACCACAACACTATGAAACTAGAAGTCAACCACAAGAAAAAAAAATCTGGAAAGACCACAAATACATGGAGGTTAAATAACATGTACTAAACAACGAATGGGTCAATCAGAAATAAAAGAAGAAATTAAAAAAAATATGGAAACAAGAGAAAATGAAAACAACAGTCCAAAACTTCTAGGATGCCTCAAAAGTGGTTCTAAGAGGGAAGTTTATAGCAATACAGGCCTACTTTAAGAAGTAAGAAAATTTTCAAATAAACTTCCTAAACCTTGCACCTAAAGGAACTAGAAAAAGAACAACAAACAAAATTTAAAACAGCAGAAGGGAGGAAATAATAAAGATTAGAGAGAAATAAATGACATAGAAACCCAACCAAACCAAAACAAAACAAAACAAACAAACAATAGAACAGTTCGATGAAACCAGGGGCTGGTTCTTTGAAAAAAAATCAGTAAAGTTGATTAACCTCCAGCTAGAGTTAACAAGAAAAAAAAAGAGAAAAGACTCAAATAAATAAAATTACAAATGAAAGAGGAGAAATAACAGCCAACACCACAGAAATACAATCATAAGAGAATATTATGAAAAACTATATGCCAACAAATTAGACAATCTAGAAGAAATGTGTAAATTTCTAGAAATAAACTACCAAAACTGAAACAGGAAGAAATTGAAAATTTGAACAGAATAATAACAAGCAAAGAAATTGAGTCAGTAACCAAAAAACTCCCAACAAACAAAAGTCCAGGACCAGATGGCTTTACAGGTGAATTATTCAAAGATTTAAAGAATTAATACCTACACCTCTTAAACTATTCAAGAAAACAGAAAAGGAATGAAAATGACCAAATTCATTCTATGATGCCAGGATTACCATAATAGCAAAACTAGATAAAGACACCACTAAAAAAGAGAACTACAGGCCAACTTCCTGATAAACATAGATGCAAAAATTCTCAATAAAATACTAGCAAACTGAATTCAACAATACATTAAAAAAATCATTTACCAGGATCAGATGGGATTTATTCCTGGTTGCAAGTGTGGTTCAATATTCAGAAATCAATGTGACATATGACATTAATAAGAGAAAGGATAAGAATGATATGATCATTTCAATAGACACAGAATAAGCGTTTGACAAAGTACAACATCCATTCATGATAAAAAAAAAAAAAAACACCTCAACAAAGTGGCTTTAGAGGGGACATACCTCAACATAATAGAAGTCATATATGAAAAACCAATAGTTAACATCATCCTTAATGGGGAAAAACAGAGCTTTTCCCTAAGGTCAGGAACAAGAAAAGGATGTCCACTCTCACCATTTTTATTTAACATAGTACTGGAAGTCCTAGCAACAGCAATCAAAAAACAAAAAGAAGTAAGGAATCAAAATCAATAAGAAAAAGTAAAACTTTCACTATCTGCAGATGACATGATACCATATATAGGAAACCCAGAAGACTACACCAAAAAACTGCTAAAACTGATACATGAATTCAGTAAAGTCACAAGATACAATATCAATATGAAGAAATCAATTGTATTTCTGTACACCAATAATGAAGCAGCAGAAAGAGAAATTAAGAAAACAGTCCCAATTTCAATTGCTCCCAGAATAATAAGATACCTAGGAAAAAATCTAACCAAAGAGGTGAAACACCATGTCCTAAAAACTGTAAAACACTGATCAAAGAAATTGAAGATCACACAAAGAAACAGAAAGACATTCCATGCTCATGGACTGGAAGAAAAAATACTGTTAAAATGTCTCTATTACTCAAAGCAATGTAAAGATTTAATGCATTCCTCTATCAAAATACCAACAGCATTTTTCGAAGAGCTAGAGCAAAGTTGGAGACATCACAATTATAGACTTCAAATCATATTACAAAGCTGTAGTAATCAAAACAGTATGGGACTGGCACAAAAATAGACACACAGATCAATAGAACAGAATAGAAAACCCAGAAATAAATTCACAAACATATGGCCAAGTAATCTTTGACAAAACAGGAAAGAGTATCCAATGGGAAAAAGACAGTCTCCAAAAAATGGTGTTGGGAAAACTGGGCAGCAACATGCAAAAGAATGATGAAACTGGACCACTTTCTTACACCATGCACAAAAATATATTCAAAATGGATGAAAGACCCAGATGTGAGACTGGAAACCGTAAAAATCATAGAAGAATAGAGAGCACAGGGAATAACTTCTCTGACATTGGCCACAGCAACTTCTTTCTACATAGGTTCCCTGAGGCAAGGGAAACAAAAGCAAAAATAAGATAAACTATTGGGACGACTTCAAAATAAAAGTGTATAGTGAAGGGGCGCCTGGCTGGCTCAGTGGGTTAAAGCCTCTGCCTTCGGCTCAGGTCATAATCCCAGGGTCCTGGGATTGAGCCCCGCATCGGGCTCTCTGCTCAGCGGGGAGCTTGCTTCCTCCTCTCTCTCTCTCTGCCTGCCTCTCAGCCTACTTGTGATCTCTGTCTGTCAAATAAATAAATAAAATCTTTAAAAAAAAAGTGTATAGTGAAGGAAACAATCAACAACACTAAAAGGCAACCTAAAGAATAGGAGAAGATACTTACAAATGACATATCTGATAAAAGGTTAGTATCCAGTCTGTATAAATGATTTATAAAACTCAATACCCAAAAGACAAATAATCCAATTAAAAAATTGACAGAAGACATGAACAGACATTTCTCCAAAGAAGACATACAGATGGAAAGATGCTCATCATCACTTATCTTTAGGGAAATGCAAACCAAAACTACAGTACAGTATCACCTCACACCTGTCAAGAATGGCTAAAGTCAACAACATACAAAACAACAGATGTTGGCAAAGATATGGAGAAAGAGGAACCCTCTTTCATTGTTGGTGGGTATGCAAACTGGTGCAGTCAATCTGGAAAACAGTATGGAGGATCCTCAAAAAGCTAAAAATAGAGCTACCCTATGATCCAGCAATCACACTACTGGGTATTTACCCAAAGAATACAAAAACACCAATTCAAAGGATACATTCACCCCTATGTTTATAACAGCATTATTCACAATAGCCATGATATGGAAGCAGCCCAAGTGTCCATCAATAGATGAATGAATAAAGAAGATGTGATTATATAAGTGTGTGTGTGTGTGTGTGTGTGTGTGTGTGTGTGTGTGTGTATGAGAGAGAGAGAGAGAGAGACATGGAATATTATTCAGCCATAAAAAGCATGAAATCTTGCCATTTGCAATGATATGGATGGAGCTAGAGAATATAAAGGTAGGTGAAATGAGTGAGAAAAAGACAAATACCATATGATTTCACTCATATGTGAAATTTCAGAAACAGAACAAGCAAGCAAAAGGAGAAAGAGAGAGAGAGAGAAAAATCAAGAAACAGACTCTGATTTATAGAGAATAAACTAATGATTACAAGAGAGGGATGGGTTAAAGAGGTGATACAGATTAAGAAGTGCACTTGTCATGATTATAAGGTATTGTACAGAAGTCTTGGATTACTATATTGTATATCTGAAACTAATATAACTAATAATAATATAACACTGTATGTTAACTTAGCTGGAATTAAAATAAAAACTTTAAAATTATAAAAAATAAAGAGTTCTTTGTATATTTTCAACAATAGTCCTTCATCAAATGTGTCTTATCAATATAGTCTCCCAGTCTGTGGCCAGTCTTCTCATTCTTCTGATAGTATTTTGGGGGAGGAGGGGATTTGAAGCAGTCACATGTTTTTATTTTAGGATGTTGTACATCACTTGCAGACAAGCAGCTTACCTTCCTTAGCCTTAATTATCCATAAAATAGGGCAAATAATAATACTTACTTTAAGGGAGTTTCTGAGTAAAATGATAATGCACACAAATGTTGGTTAGTGATTATAGATGCAGAAGCAGTTGTAGAAGTAGGTCCTTAGGAGATTAAATAAAGTGACAAAATCACCTTAGGGAAATCTATTCCACCCTTAGAACTCTGTCCTGAAATTTCTCTTCAAGTGCCCGCTCTCACACTATATAATCAGCTCCTTGGAGACAGGACTACATCTACTTTGCAGAGTCAAGGACAAGGTCTGGTTAAACAGTAAGTACTTAACAAGTGAGATTTGGGTGGTACTCACCTGGCCTATGGCCTTAGAGAATCCACTGCACCTCCCTGGGTTTCAGTTTTCCCACCTGTCAGGTGAGGGTGGTAGACTGCAAGTCCTCCAATGTCCCTGCCTTCAGTCATTCAATGAATACATCTATCCCAATCTCTGATTAGAAATGGGAGATAGCATTAAGTGACATTAACTCTCTTTAGATGCCCACCCTCTGTATTTGGAAAAAGGACTTCATAATCTGGACCAATACTTGAGCTATTTCTCTACTTAGAAGAAAAAGCCTGCTTCCATGCACACATGAAGTTAGAGTGTATGATTTGACTTCTGCACACTTCAAACTTTACAGTCTACAAACATCTGGTTCCTGTTCCCTTTGACTGCATGGGCCCATCCTACTTTAGTAAAGGAGATTAAAAAAAAAAAATGGCCACAGAGTAGGAACAGGATAAAGAACCACAGAAACATGGAATTACAAACCAAAGAGAACGCCAAAGGAGAGCAATGTCCACTTTTGAGATTCCTTTCCAGAGCTGCCAGAAGTTGCTTCATGCTAGTGATAAAAGTTTGGGTGGCCCTCACTGCAAGAGCTGACCACTTAAGGATCTTATACAGAATTTTTTTCATATGCAATATAATCAGCCTAAACCACTTTCTCATCCACTAGTCCCAAAAATAGTTTTTTTTATGACTAACCTACACACTCACACACCTACACACACCCACACATACCCACAACATCTTGCTCCAAGGTCTGCAAGATGTGAAACCAGGAAAAGTGATTCTCTCCAACTCTGCCAAGTCAAAATAACCAAGTCCAAGTGAGTTACCTTTTTTACTGTGGTCACAAAAGAAAGAACATGAATAATGAGTTTAGCAGCAAAATCATGAAAACTTGGGGCAATGTTTTTTGATAGATGTTCCACAATAATAAATAGGGTAGCTCTCTATTTTCAACTTCCCCAAAGATATAAATGTAGTGAAGAGAAGGGCCATATGTACCCCAGTGTTCATAGCAGCAATGGCCACAGTCACCAAACTGTGGAAAGAACCAAGATACCCTTCAACGAATGAATGGATAAAGAAGATATGGTCCATATATACAATGGAGTATTATGCCTCCACCAGAAAGGATGAATACCCAACTTTTATATCAACATGGATGGGACTGGAAGAGATTATGCTGAGTGAGATAAGTCAAGGAGAGAAAGTCAATTATCATACGGTTTCACTTACTTGTGGAGCATAAGGAATAACATAGAGGACATTGGGAGATGGAGAGGAGAAGTGAATTGGGGGAAATAGGAGGGGAGACAAACCCTGAGAGACTGTGGCCTCTGAAAAACAAACTGAGGGTTTTAGAGGAGTGGGGGTGCGGGTTTGGGTGAGCCTGGTGGTGGGTATTATGGAGGGCACATATTGCATGGAGCACTGGGTGTGGTGCATAAATAATGAATTTTGGAACACTGAAAAATAAATAAATAAACAAATAAATAATTACAACTATGAAGGCTTAGGAGGCTTGACAGTGAGGCCACAAGGTGTTTCAAACTGTGTTCAATAGTGTTTTATGGGTTATTTGATTCAAACATATTTTCAAACATATTTTAATAATTTAAACTGTGTTTAGAAAAACAAGATACAAAAAAGAAATAAAAAGAAAAGAAAAATGAAAAACAAGATACAGAATTTAATATGCAATTATCAGGTTATATGACACTGAAGATCACAAAAATTTAACTTATCCTGCTGGGTTAAACCATTTATTATTTTTTACACATATCAGAAGGAAGCTTTATGAATTTTCTGAACTCTTATAAATATAACATTAATTAGAAAAATTAAAGGTCTATACCTATGTTTTTAAAAAATCCCTCATATAAAAGCACCCAGGCAAATACTTGCTATATCATAGGATGTTCTGCTGAGTCATGTACTATGAAAGACTTAGACATGTCTATTTGGCACAAGCCCTTGACATAGCTCAGTAGTCACTCGTTCATTTATAATTGAACCTAACTGAATCGGTGACACATAGCATACTATAGATAGCTTTGATGTTTACTGTAAGTTAGGGATGACCTTCCTATTGAAGTTAAGAAATTCAAGTACTTATTAGATGTGGTTATGACTCAACTTGAAAACCAAACTTTTTCTATTGCTCCTCTTTTAAGTTTTTGGATCAGTTTAACTGAGGAATGTCCTCAGCTGAATGTATGCCATTAAAAAAGGGTGACTATTAAAACTATGTGTCTGCGTGAGTAATGAATTCCATGATAGGGTAAACCAAACCAGACAGAAATAAGTTGGATGCTGAGTAATATAAGACTATAACTTTTAGTCATGAGCTCAGATTTCAAATTTTGGTGTTGACTAAAACAGTCTCATTATTCTTACAGATTGGTTTTTTAATAGTAATTGTTTTAAATTTGAAATTCAAAATATATTTATAGAGTTAAAAGCAATTTTACATAGTTTGCATTTTAGAATTCTACACAAGATTTCATTTTTAGAAAGAATTTTTGCTGCTAAAAAGAATTAAATTACTAGAGTGGTAGGAAAAGCATTAATAGACTTGGATGCAAACCCTATTTCTGACATTTTACTGTCTGTGTGACATTAGAAAAATTATTTAATTAATGTCTTCTCTTTTGTGAAACTAGGATAATAATCTACTACCCTAAATATATAATAACCTTTCTATGTTGACATACCCACATGGACATGCAATCTTATTATTAGTATTGGTTAGTAAATATGGAAAATAGTTCAAAATACCATGAATCCTCTGTAACAGCTCTGGACAGCCTCCTCCCTACGCCCAGAATCTCTCATAATATAAAATATTGTCAAACAGGGACAAAAAGCTCAGAAAGGCCTTAGAATTTTTCACTGGGATACTTAATGCCGACAAAATTCTAAAGGAAACTATGCTCTAAGATTCTGTGTCTTTGATTTAAAGATATAGAATATGTGGAAATATGCTCAAGCATTAAAGACAAACAGTTGTTATCTAATACGTCAGCTACTAGCCATATGCAGCTATTAAAATTTAAATTAACTGAGATTAAGTAAAACAATATTCAGTTCCTTAGTCACACTAGCCGCATTTCAATTGTTCAACAGCCACATATGGCTAGTAGTTACTGTATTGAACAGCACAGATACAGAACATTACCATCATCAAGAAAAGTTCTATTGGACAATGCTTTTATAAAGCATCAAAGAGCTCAGGGATATAAAACGTATCCAATGAACCAAGAGGTGAATAAAAAAAAAAAGAATTCAGGGCTATAAAAATTATAGTTACAGAACAGAATATAAATATAACTCGATATTAAAATAATAATATAATAATACACAGACAAAAATAGGTGGGGAAATGGGAAGTTTAATTTTTTCATCAAAGTAAACATTGGAACACGTAGCTAAAAAGGAAAGAAAAAAAAAAAGACTCCAGTCTTTTACGGTCTATCCATACTGATTTGATGATAAACTTTAAAGGGACACTTTAGGAAGCTCCCTATTTGCATTAAAGAGATTTATCTGAAGTTCAGCAATTACCTCAGTTTCACTTTATCTGCCTTTCTTGCTGAAACACAATGTTAGTATGACTGAAAGGATGTATAATAAATGCTCCTGACAGTTATTTTGGGATGTGGAATTTTGAGGTGGTTTTTTTTTCAACTTTCTTTTGTAGTTTTGAGTGCTGACAGACATTTTTATAATAAGCACTCAAAATTTTTGCAGAAACAATCAAATTATTCTTTAAAAAGAGATGCTTAGATAAAAATTAAAAAGAATATGGAGAAACAAAAAATAAGGTACATTAATAAATAAGAATATAAAACTGGAATGACTTTATGGTAATAAAAATATTTATACATCTGAATAAGGATTAGAAGGCAACATCTTAAAAATGAAAAGTGGTTTTATTAAATTTTTTCCTTAAAACTTTTGGTATCTTTTTAACAATACAATTACATGTGTTTTGAATTGTTTTATCAGAAGCAGAGCTTCACTGCAATCAATCATCTATCTGCACTCTGGCTGACATGAGAACTGAACTAATCACCCCGGCCTTTCATTACAAGTAGCCACCTAAGCATTTGAAAGAGCCTGTTTAGGTTAAAGGAATAGAAGCAATGTTTTTGAGTTTTAGAGCTAAATGGACAGATCCTGGTGTGCAGTAGTTTCTGGAATTGGTAGGGTTGAGAAACAGCTATAATAGATCCAGACGTAACGAGAGTGATGAGATCCCATGGGAGCTGCCTAGAGAATACCAGACAGTTTCCTGACATTTGGACTATTTTTAGATTCACCAACGAAAAACATAAGGTTGTATGTCAACATGGAAAGGTCCTTCAGAAACATAATTGTTGTGTGTATGTACACATACACACATAATTTATTATTGAAAGAAGTTTTAGATAATGTTTTGTTCATGCCTAACCTACCTTTTGTAGACTTTAAGAGTATATATAACAGAAGGACACTGCTCTCTATTCATTCTATCCTCCATGTCTTTGATTATTTTGCTTCCTTTGTCCAGAATAATTTGCTACCATCCTCTCTCTTAAAATGCCCGAAGACCAATCTAAATTCAAGGTCCAGGCCAATGCCACTTCACTCAGGAAATCTTCCTTGTATTCCAACTAGAAATAATCTTTCTTTCCTTTAATCTCCCATATCCCCTTATTCCCTTATGAATTTATATTATGATTGTTGTCACACATATCTTATCCAACCTAATGGATCATAAGCAACCTAAAGGCAAGATTCAAGTCAGGTTTACCTCTATATCTCCCTCTTCCCATCCAGGGTCAAGGAGTGTGACTTAAATACAGACACACTATGTAAATGCAAAAATGAAATATTTACAAAACAAGATCCATGCATTAGCTTTGCAAGATGCTTGTCAAAAATGTGTCCTATGTTCAAGTAAACTTGATACAACCTGCATAATCTATTCCTTTTTAGAATATTCATAATGAATATTAAAATTACTGAGAAGCCAAATGTTAAGAAACTTATTTTACTCTATTCAACTCCACATTAACACAGAATCTTTTCTTCCTTTCTTTTTTTTTTTTTCTTTTTTATAAGAATTACACCATAGTTGACTCTGTTGGTACCCTGTCCATATCCCATCAGCCCTGTTGAGATCACTTATAGATACTTCCTTCATAAGTCAATGGCTTCTTACATCTCTCTGCCTGAGGCATTTTCTAGGCATTGGAGCATGTCCCACAGGCTCAGGAAATCCCAAGAAGTTACTTCCTGGAGTAACCCATGAGAGATAGGAGTTGGAAAACAGTGACCCCAAATCCCTTACCCCTCAGTAGGGTAATTCTGAGTTATGCTCTACACAGTATCTCAAAGAGTCTCAACAGGACTGAGCAAAACAAAATAAATCCAAAGAGAGTAAAGACCCCTTGTGTGTTGTTTGTTCAGAATGATGTTGTTGATGGAGTTCAGGTGGCTAAAGATTCAACATAAGTGTGACTGAAAAAGGGATAACTATATTTTCCTGAGAGGAAATGGACAATTCAGGTTATGTCACAAAAATATTACCCTTAACCCTTGTCATTATAAACATTTTTTAACCTACTTTTCTCTCAAAGGTAACAAGAATAGTTAGCATAAAAACATGAGCAAATTGGGGCAGTGGGTTAAAGCCTCTGCTTTCGGTTCAGGTCATGATCCCAGGGTCCTGGGATCGAGCTCTGCATCGGGCTCTCTGCTCAGCAGGGAGCCTGCTTCCTCCTCTCTCTCCGCCTACTTGTGATCTCTGCCTGTCAAATACATAAATAAAATCTTTAAAAAAATGAGCAAATCAAATAAAATTCTTATCAAATTTAATTTTAAGATATTGGAAAAATTTGGGGGCCACCTAAATTCTTATAGTTCTCAGGGTTTTAGAACCTGTTCTAGTTCTAGTCCCAGTTCTAGTCCCAGTAACCAGTTATGTTGTCCATTGAGACCCATCTACTTCAGTGACATCACCAGAAAGCTTTTCTTGATCCTCTCCCCAATCATTTGTGATCTCTACCTTTTTTAAATCCTTAGAACTCTCCATGCTGATGTTAACATGCTTAGCTTATTTTATGTCTCTTAACTTAAATGTCAGCAAGCTGAGGTCAGGAACTATGACCCGTGCCATTGCATGTTCCAACACATCTCCCCAATAAGAGATGCCCCATAAGTATTTGATGAAATGCTGAATCTTGGGAAGACCAATTAGCCTTTGTAGAAGTGGATAAGAAATTATTTAAAAATATTTCTACAGGCCTTTTCCTACTAATCTGGAGGCAGAAATAATTGGAAATTTTAAATGAATACTTGTTCCTTCAATTAGGATAGCCCTATGAACAGTTCCAAAATATGCCAAGTTTTTCTTCCTCTTTTCTGTATCATTTCAACCAAAGTCCTCAATGCTCCCGAACTGTTTCTTTGGTGTCTAGGATACACATTATGTTTCTTTCTAAGCAAAAGAGCCCATAAACTTCTAATATTTTGCTATTTCACAACTAAAATTTATCTTTCCTATATCCCTTTCTTTCAGCATTCTGATTTCTAATAGAGACAATGTCTCCTTTACCAAAAATGTATGGGGAAGTTAATGTGTTAAACTAACTAAAGTATGATTCTTCACTGATACTATCCCTAATATAAACTCTTTAAATCTTATCCTGTATAAAAGTTACTTGGACAAGCTAACCATGCTAATCAGATCAACACAGGGGAAGATCTGGACAGATGAGACTGTCCATGCACCTTAAAATCACACCAATTCAGGTATGAACATACATGGCCATACAAATTTTACACACCTATACTACAGAAGTCTTTGATAACATTCACACAGGAAACTAACTGAAGAGTACACCCCTGAGTTGTACAGTGTACAATCTGCACAACCACACACAGTAGCTCTTCACCAAAGAAACAGCTGCTCATTTTTCCTGTGTGTTAAGAGGTCCTACCCACAATTCTTCTACTCCAATTCCTAATTTCTAGCTTATTTCAGTTCAACCTAGAGATAAATAAATGTTTATAAATACTAAATATTTGGCCAATCTACATTTTTTCAAAAAGAAAATTAATCCAGAGAAGCCCACATTTGATGTTATGTAGACAAAAAGTGCAGAGTTTTCTGACCCAGGTGCCAAGGTTATAATGTGAATTGAAGAAAGGTTTCTTAAGCCCTTAGAATTAAATTCTGCTATTTAATTCATTTTTGCCAAAACCCTCCATTTGTATGCAAGTGTATATAGGCTCCCAAGAAATTCAGATCTCTTGAGATTTCTTCAAGGCCTTCTGTAGACCTTAATGTCCTTCATTAGTATTTTCTAGACTAGCTACAACTAGAACATTTGAAATCCTATTAGTGAGGGTGTTAGCAGTGCACTTGGCCTTTAAGAGGAACTTAATATTCAGCCTGATGAACGTGAATTTAGGAGCTGAATCCTCATTTCTTGCTCACACAGGGTTGGAAACCTCTCACCATTAGAGCTGTGCCCAGCCCATGTTTAAGTAGGCAAAAACTCCAACTGAAAATCTGCCTTCTCCGATTTCTCTCCTGCCTAGATTTAATTCTCTACAGCCTATCTGAGTTACAAATGAAAGTTTTAAATTCTAGGCACTGAAAGGTATTTGGACTACAGCATGCTCTTTTCCAATGCATTTCAACCAAGGAATCCCATTTAATTCCAAGCCAGTGAAATAAAAAGCTACATTGATTAAAACTCTTGAGATTCAGATCAACTTTTAAGGAGGCACTGAATCTTTTTAACATCTGCTTCCTTGCCAGCAAAGGTAATACATCTTTAAATAATTTGTAAGTGTGTTAGAGCTGCCACACAGTTATTGAGAGCTCTCCTTTGGTAAATAGGGGCTGCGGGCTTCATATTTCAGACAGCTGTCATCCATTAAATATTTTAATATTGAGGGGAATTAACTTTCATATCAATAGAAATGATGAAAAAACTTATCTTTGTAGCCAGGGCAGGCGATGTCAGTGCATAACTTGTCATTTTTCTAATTCAGCTGCTTCCATTTGATTTGGAATTAGAACTAGGACCTCAGAAACCGGAGCCACGGCATCCTCACACAAAGGCTGTTTCAAATTATGTGCAGCAAGTTTTTAAGCACATTAGCAACTAGAACAAGCTGTCCTCATGCTAACTGGCCTTGCTTTGTTCTTGATGGTGGAAAATCTCGCTTTAACTGCCCTCTAATTTGTTGCAGAACGCTACTGCACCAGCAGCTGCCCTGGCACAGGATTAAACACACAAGAAAACATTATTTTTCCACACAAATTATTAGCAGTGCCAAAAGCCACAAAATCCTTTTCTGAAAAAAAAAAAATCTTTTCTTCTCATCCCCTTTTCTTTTCCCTCCCCCATAACACAGCCAGCAATGAATTACACCTCAGTGGGGTTTTTTTTTAAGAAACCCCCCAACACACACTTTCAGTGTAAACATAGAGAGTATTCCATTCTGTTTTTGATAAAACACAAAAGATTCAAAAATGGGGCAAGGGGACCACACATATAATAAATATGTCAATGAATGAGGACTCCTGTGGGGCAGATACAGGGAATGTCAGGAAACCTCCTTGCCTAGTACCACATACACGTTCGAAAACTACAGGAGGAAATACATAAACTAAGCCTCCCTCTGTTCTAATCTTGGTCTGATTACAGCTATTTCTGTGCAGCAGTTAAACATCTTGCCAAAAGGAAGAATTGACTTGATTGCTGCTTCAGAGGGGAATTTATTAGATGTCTGCAAATAATTGTTGAGAAGACAATTGTGCCTGCCCTCATTGTCTTTCTCATTTGGTGGGCTTACCACAACTGCTTTTTTCTTTAATTACGTTTGTTAGGGAATACCATGAGGACCTTTCAGGTCAATGCATACCTGTGTCCTGGGTCCAAGAAAGCCTTCAAAACAATACTACTGTTAAATAAAAAAAAGAAATGACCATTAACCCTTACTTCAGATGACACTGCCTTTTTCACTGAGAAAGGTAGGAACACATTAGGGATCTAAGTATCACAGTAGACCCCTGCCATCTCCTGATCATCCGTTTTGACTGGGACAGTCTGACATCTGACTAGCAATAATGAAGTTCCTCTGCTGACCTCAGTACCATGGAAAAGAGGCTCTTATTGGAGTGGGCAGTAAAGACAGCCCACAAAGGAAGTGAGATTGACCACTTACTTGGCTTTCAGGAAGTACCTACACACAGCTTGCTTTTCATTGATTCCCAGTTCCCTTTGCTCTCCTGGCAAAAAGCTGGCCCTGGAATATTCCTGAAGTTTTCTTCCTCTCACTATGAAAATAATAGGAATAGAGTGGTGTCCTGGTGAGTACAAAGTTCTGCCACATACTTATTCTTTAAGGTTAAGGAACTGAAAAATAGGCATCCTAAAAATCGACATGAGAAGAGGCCACCATGAAAATTTCCTGATTCAGGTTCAAAGCTACTCTCTGGCCTTCACATTTTCCCAAGGTGCCTCTCTCTTTAATTGTGCTGTCTTTTTGCATCCTTAATACTCACTCTCTTGATCGGTTATGTCGACTCTCAAAAATGGTTGGATGAAATGATTGGAAAAAGGCATGCATACAAAGCTGCTTTTATTAAAAATTTCATTAAGGGATTTGCAACCTTCTCCTTTGCTTGCTGTTGCAGCTTTTCTCTGAGCTGCAAATCAGAACAGTCCACCCAGAGGCATTCACTGAAAATTCATCACACACCATCAGTGATTAAGCACACGATTCTCCAGGATCAATGGAAATAAACAACCAAGAATTCTGAGCCACCTGTTTGTACCTTAAATTCACATGGTCAAGCAAAGTGTCTGAAATTTAGGACCAAATCAAAGTCTGCTAAATGTAAGTGACATCATTAAAGAGAAAAGTAATCTGTTTTACACAAATGCATTACCATTAGGATCCATTTTCTGACTTTTTAGTCAACCATGTATACCATCTACAAAAGGAAGAAACTTGGATTTTTTTTCAATTAATAAATGACTGTTTTAGGTCTATCGAGGTGTATGTATGTTGCTTCAGAGTCTGTGTTTGCATTGCTTGAATATATGGTCATAAAAGGCGTTAACTGTGTTTTCCTTACATATTTTTAGTATGCTGTTCACAGACTAGAGAGAGAGTATAAACTATTTGGTGCTAATGAAAACAAAGTCTATTCCCATTGACTTCTCCTTCTCCTCTCTATGCCCTTTCCCTCACTGTCCCTTGTAGATAATATTTAGCAGATGACCAAACACTGTAATACCAGGCATTTCTCCCCCTCCAGACACATTTTACTACATGATTCTCGGTACCAGGCTATAGAGGTTGCTGGTGCAACTTCAGCATCACCTGGGAATTTGTTAGATAAGCAAATTCTCAGACCCCAACCTAGACCTACTGAATTATAAGTGCGTATAGCACAGCAATCTGTTTCTTAAGAAGGCCTCCAGGTGATTCTTAAGTTTGAGACTGCTCTCACCAGTATGCTCTCCAATATACCCCACTGGCAGTCAGATGCTTTCACACTTTCCCACAACAATGCCATGCCTTCTGCTGGCCTCTGGTTTCCTAGAGTTTCCCTTTGGGGCTCCCCACTCAAGCTAGTTCTTTGAAAGTAGACCCTGTATTTCAAAAAGATCCCTTTCTCTGGGTTCTCCATCAGAATCTTTATCTTCATAGTCATCATTGACCCTAGGGAGAAAATGCTCAGTCCAAATAAATAAATGTCTAGTGGTGGAATTATGATCCTTGAATCAAGCATACGGGGAGGAGAAAATTGTATAAGGGACTCCTCAGTACCTTTCAAATCATGTCATATAAATAATCACTAAATATGGCTATATGGGAGGCTTCAAGAATTGTGTCAGATATGGGTTTGCTAACTTTTATTGATAAGCCACTTACTTAAACTTCCTCGTCAACAAAATGGGCCTCAAAATATCTTCCCTATGGAGCATTTGTGAGAAACAGGGACACTTTCCCAAAATGCATCTAGTATTGTGCCTAGCACAGAAAATATGCTCAATAAATAGAAAATCCATTAGTATAATGGAATGGGAGTGACTTTGGAGTCAAGGTGACATGAGTTGCTGTCCCAGACCTGTTGTGACTCTAGGGAAATTAAACTGCCTCTCTGAGTCACAGCTTCCTTCTCTAAGTGGAAATACTATCTATTTCCACTATGCTATCTGTTGTGCAAGGATGCCTTGAGACTTAGATTAGATAATCCTATATAAATTGTGGAACACAAATAAAAAGATGCTCACCTTCTTTTCCCCTGCCTATGAATATGAGGAGAAAAAGTGATGAAGGTAAGAACCATATATGGAAGAAAAGTGACCTGCATTAATGATCTGGTTATATTTTACTAGTTTTGTAGCATTAGACAAATTAGTTAATTACTGTGAGTTGTGGCTTCCACATTTATTGTAGTTGAACACCTACTCCAATCTTTCAAGGTATCTATTAAGGCTTAAACGCTATGATGAATGTGGGCAAAAAGATTAATATAGCAATTGGCTTAGAGTAGTCCCTCCATATAAGTGGGTTTTGTTATTATTATTATTGCCATTGTTATTATTAAATGGTGGCTATTTCTTGATGGCCCAACAGTTGTAAAACCTTATTTGCTTTCTGTTAGGTTTCCAATTGAGAGAATACTTTTTTTTTGCCTTTTAAAATGCACATAACTTTTACTAACTTTTTTTTCTTTTTTTGCCATTCTGGATTTAGAGAGCAGTCTTTTGGATTTGTTCAACATCAATCTGAGAAACAGATTCAACAAGCTAACAACCACATCCCAACATATTTTCCAAGATAATGCCACTTTTTATGGCTTCTTGGGACACCGTCAATCAGCTTTCCCTGGAGAGATCCTTTTATTTATTTATTTTTTACACAGTTCATTTTTCTGTTAGTGCACCGAATTGCATGCTATAGTTAGAAGAACACTGTTTCAAACTGTAAATTCTGGACTACATGAAGGTAGTTTTGGACCCAGTTTTGCACTTGTCTCCACCATTCATCATTCAATAAATAACACTGAATTACACTGAATCTGGATAACACACAGAGCTGCTTTCTTCACTGTTTAGTTGGCTGGTTGTTAGAAAATTAGATATCAAAAACACCACTTCTCAAGTACAAACCTCTAATACTCATAAAAGTCTAATACTATAGCTAAGACATGTGTATTTTTTAAGTATGCTGCACATTCCTGAAGGACTGGTTTCTATTTTTACTTTTTATCTATTTCATTGAGATACAACTGAGATATAACATTAGTTTCAAGTATACAACATAGTGATTCCATATACGTATATACTGTGAAAAGATCATTGCAATAAGTCTAGTTAACATCCATCATCACACATAGTTACAAATTTTTTTCTTGTGATGAGAACTTTCAAGATCTACACTCTTAGCAAATTTCAAATATGCTAGATGGTATTATTAACTATAGTCACCATGCCATACATTATATCCCTAGGACTTATTATTATATAACTGGAAGTTTGTATCTTTTGACTCCCTTTACCCATTTTGCCTACCCTCAGCCCCCATCTTTTCTGTAAAACTCATAATTTGCAGCAGACTTGTCAAGGAACTTCCTCTTACCCTTCATGACACATAGAGAAACTGAAGGTCAACCACATGCTTGTGCTTGTCCCAGAACTTGTACCCACAAGTTCTCGGACAACAGACTAAATTACTCCCTTTGACCCTTCTACCATTTAAAAATAAACTTTTGGGGGCGCCTGGGTGGCTCAGTGGGTTAAAGCCTCTGCCGTCAGCTCCGGTCATGGTCTCAGGGTCCTGGGATCGAGCCCCACATTGAGCCCCACATCGGGCTCTCTGCTCAGCAGGGGCCATGCTTCCCTCTCTCTCTGCCTGCCTCTCTGCCTACTTGTGATCTCTCTATGTCAAATAAATAAAATCTTTAAAAAAAAATAAATAAAATAAACTTTTGGAAGGGGAGGTGAACCATGAGAGACTATGGACTCTGAAAAACAATCTGAGGGTTTTGAAGGGGCGGGGGGTGGGAGGTTGGGGGAGCCAGGTTGTATATTAAGTAGGGCATGTATTGCATGGAGCACTGGGTGTGGTGCAAAAACAATGAATTCTGTTATGCTGAAAAGAAATTTTTAAAAAAATTAAAAAAAAATAAACTTTTGTAGAAAAAAGGAAGGGAGGGAGGGAGAGAGGCCAGCTGGGAGGGAGAAAAAAATGGAGAATTCCATGAGCACCAAACCATAGCCCTACCTTACTCCACACTCCACTTCCACCTTGCCCACCCCAAGTGTACAAAATGACTCAATTTGATAAACATTTATTGAATACCCACTATGTGCTGGACAGATACCATTCTAGGCATTGATTAGAACAAAACAGGTGCTGGTTCAAACCTGAATTCTCATACCTGCCAATCATCTTTCCTCACACCCAGAATATCCTGGGGTTTGTCATCTGACACTTCCAAGTCTTTGCCAACTTATATCAGGTCATGAATAATCCTTAGGAACTGGCTCTTTATTGTTCCTATAGTTACCAGGTGATGATGCCATTGCCAGCCATCTGGAATTTGGGTTAGTTGGGGGGTTTTTTTGTTTGCTTGTTTGTTTTTTGGTTTTTGGTTTTTTTTTTTTGTCCTTGGAGTTCTTATGTTCCTAAAAGAGTAAGTGTAACTCCCAGTTCTTCCCTAAGGAATAGTGTTTTTCTCTCAGGACCCAGAATCAGACTTTCCAGTACTCTGAGTTTTTGTAAGCAGGCTCCAGTCTCCAACCAGGACATTCAATTCTGTTCCCATATCCTCATTCAGTCAGTGTACAGGCATTTTCCATCAACTCACTCATTCTAGTCTTGGTTCCCAGACTCCATGTCTCCAGTTGCTATGGGAGGTTGATAATGATTCAAGAATTAAAGTCTGAAATGAGAGCAGTCCCAGAGACTGTTCACAAACAGAATTTAAGCGAGGTGTCTAAAACTCTATTGTCTTCAGGGATCAGGCAGATAATGTAAATATATAAAGCCATCTATGTATAACACAGTAGGGAGAGATGAAGTCTGTGTAAAATGGAGAAAGCATGCAAATTCCAATTAAAAAGAGAACACTGGGCAAGCCACCAAGTCACAGCCTCTGAGGCTTCTTGGGCTTTGTAACCCCCAAGCTTGGCACACTACCTGCACTTGGTAGGTGCTTAAATCGATGAATGAGTGAAAGAACAAAGAAGTGAGTGAACAAATAAACCAACATGGAAAGCTGAAATGGAGACTTTAGATTATTCCTCACAATATGGGAGGTGATAAACCTCATTCATTTGAGGAGTTTTTGTTCCTAAAATTCCCTCTACCTCTGTCCCTGAGACCTTTCCAAACTTATAATAATCCTCAAATTAGTCTGTCTAAAGGATTTCATTTTTATTGGAACTTTATCATACAAAGATACATAGGTAATCAATGGGTAGATAATAAATATTAATATTAATGCTTTCCTTTAAAACAACTCAGAGTGTATAATACATTTTAATAATTCAGTATCAACTCCTCTGTTGTGTTGACAAGTCAAATGAAGGGAGGAAAAGAGAAATAAATGAAAGTAGGAGAGAAAAAGACATAAGCAACTACAGTCATGGGCTCACATTATGGGTGAAGTTGTTTCAGTCCAAGTTGTCCTCAGGAACCAAAGTTGCTCCCTTCACTCTTCTCTGGAAGTGTGTATGGAGGCAGATAGTGAGGATAGGCTTTGAATAATCAAGGATAAAAGAAGTATGAGTACTTCAGGCCTAGCAAATTCCCTCTTGCACTGTTGCTGCACTGAGCCTTCTGGTGGCAATCCAGGAGAGAGGGCATTATTTTGTATTCCACGTGGCCCTATAAATTCAGTGTCTGGAGATGATGGCATGATGGCAAGTGACTTTAGAGCCAATCTTCCAATCCTCCCGGGACAGGCCAAAGTACTCACAAAAGCTGCCATAACCCATTGTACTCATGAACGTGTCCTACCCCTCAGCTGCACCTCATTCTTTCTCTTCTTGCTCTGTTCTGGTCTTCTCTGCCTGCCTGTCACCACCTGATCCTGGGTTCCAGTGGACCAGTGTGACCAACTCCTGAACAATTTGACTTTCTCCTTGTTTACTACACATTTCCATGTTGAGGCATTAAGTTCCCAGTAACTTACCAGTGGCCTGATTCCAGGACTGTCTTCATTTCCTATGGTTGCTGTAAAAAAAAAAATGAGCATAAACTTGGTGGCCTACAATGCCAGTAATGTATTCTCTTACAGTTCTAGAGGCCACAAGTCTAATATTGGTATCACTGGGCCAAAATCAAGATGTTAGTAAGACCATAAGGGAAGAGGCCCTAACAGAAGAATCCACTCCTTTTTTCTTCCAACTCTGGTGACTGCTGGCATTTGTTGGCTTGTGACTACATTACTCCAACCTCTGCCTCTGTAGTCACACTGCTTCCTCCTTTTCTGTCTGTAAGATCTCCCTTTACCTCTGTCCCTGTAAGGACACTTGTGATAGTATGTAGGACCCACACAGATAATCCAGGATATCTCATCTCAAGATCCTTCACTTAATCACACTTACAAAGACCTTTTTTCCAAATTAACTAGACACTTATAGTTTTTGGAGATTAATAGGTAGATACCTTGGTGAGGTAGGGGAAGGAAGCACAGGCTCCCCACCCCACCCCACCCCCCGCCCCCAGCTGATTACAAGGACAGTCTCCTATAATCTGATTCCATTAACAACTCCAATCCCTAACCAAGAGCATTGTTCCCTGGGGAGTTACAGAGTTGTTCCATTTGAACACCTATAACTAAATGCCACAATAATTTTAGGTGGGGAAGTACATTAACCAAAGAATTTTCCCAATTATAAAGGTCTGCCTTATTTAATGCCTGCTTCTCCTTTGTCTGCCTTTTCACAGATGCTCAAATCAACAGCAGTCTATATTCTTCTCCTCACCATAACAATCCATTATACTTTCCCTATTCCCCTTCTCCTCTCTGGCATCCAAAATGGGAATGGTGGAGGGAAAATAGGGATGGTGAGAAATAAACAGTCTATGGACTCATTTCTAAATCTGGCATTGTTATCTCTCCTGAAGTAAGTTTCTATCACTCCTAGCAGATCTCCCAGTGTTCTTAAAGTAAACTTCTCTCCACTTTTCTAGAGATGAAAACGGTGGCTTCTCCACCTTCCATCCTGAGAAAGCTCTCTTGGGGAGACCCATACTGGACTCATGTTTGTTCAGGTGGCTTGATATTTGCCATAAGACATTCTTTCCCAAGCAGCCTCAAAAGACAACCTCTTGCTACTGTAAAATATGTGGATTGTGTTTCTTTGAATAAAAAGGCATAGCATATTCAACTCACTTAGAGGAATTCATATGCCTTCCACTGTGGGGAAAGTGTTACTCGAACCAGCCAAAGAATGCCACCCAAGCGTAACCAGGAAAGTGGTTTCCCACTTGAATCCAAATATGATTTGGGCTCCTTTGGAGGTGGATTTATATTTCTTTCAACTACAGCACTTGGGACAGAAGAAACTTCTTTTGCCAAGAAACAAAGAACATGCTCTGTACCCTTTATCAGTTCTCATAAGAGTTTTCCAATTCTCCTCATGCTGTGCTGAGAAAGAAAACAAAAATTATCCATGGCTTTGTAAAAATCTGTTGCTTTTGGGAAATGTTCTTTTCTGGGCACTATGAAAATCAGTCTCTGACTAAAACAGAGGAAAATTAAAGTGATATGTTTTTCTAATCCTAAAGTTTTAAGAAAACAATGAGACATTCATGCTGTAGAAATTGTTAAATTTGTTCAAAATCCAAAAATAGCCTTGGAAAAGCCTAGGGCCCTTTATAGATGTGCTGGGACCCATACTTTAAAGAGTTTGCTAATGAAGGACTAAAATGCCCAAATCCTTTAAGTAACAGGATGAGTTTTATTTACATAGAGAATGCCTTTTGGAGGCCAAGACCACATTAGAGATGAGGCCGGCAAGCTATAAATGAGGCTGAGCATGAATATTGTTAGCTGTCTGCTACAGAAACCCCATCATCAAAAGAGCAAAGCTTGTCCCCTTTGAATTGAGGGAACAACTGTTCTTTCTGCTGATTCCACACTTGTTTCTGCACCATGACCATCAAAACGAGTAATTAATAAGCCGAGAAGTACTTGTTGCTAGGCCATCTGAGGAGCTATCAGGGGGGAAAAAAAAAAATCCTGGTTTTCAAGAGTAGATCAGAAGCAAAATTTTTTTCATTGTTCTTGGCTCTGACAAGGTTGGAGCTCCGGTGTCTTGGTTAATTTTTACCTCAGCTAAGCCTCTTTCAAAAGGTATCTTTATTGTTTTCAGAGCACCCACTTTCCTTATATCTGAAAAATGGGTGCATGCATGAATACGTTTGTATTTTACTTCAGTTCTTTTCCCTTGGGATATTGAACTAGGAGGAAAGACATGATCATGTGACATTCAGTGGACCTTTGCTAACATTCTTTCTTTCTAAATTTCCAGATACTTAACAATTGGCTATTTATGTTGCACCAGAACCGAACACTCCGTAGCACTCTGTACATACCTTCTACTTATGACCTCGCCTTCCTCCAACTCTACCCCTTTAACATTAAAAAAAAAAATGTCATTCATTATTCAGCTCCGATACTACATCTTCTGGGAAGACTTTCTAATCCTTAGCTCCCACTCATTGACACAGGCTGGGGTAGATGTGTCTCCTCTGTGCTACCATGGAAATCTCTGCACTGCTCTTACACCAAACTTGCTGCCCTCTGTTCAATTGCATATTCACTAGTTTGACTTTTCCATTAAAAAGCATCATATCCCCAGTGCCTGACAAAAAAGTTGCTAATCAATAAATGCTCCCTAAACTGCACTATATTTAAAGTATTTTTCCTTTCCCATTCATAAGAATTAATAGAACCCAAAAACTTACAGATGACTTATATTCATCAGTAGTATGTATTTGTAGTTCAATTTGTAAAAGAATTTTTCTTTTCCTAGACTAGGCCTGAGGTTTGAGAAAAGAAATATTTCATCTTCAGCTATAGACAGAGCTATTCCTATAGCTAAGATGACCTGAATGTTGATTTCTACACACTGTGCCTCTGGCACTTCTGAAAGAAACATTGTTCTTAAAGCGATTGAAGGGATTTAGGGTTTCACTGAACCATGATGTAGGCTGCCTCGGCTGAACTGCTGACTCTGTTCGCCTGCCACCAGAATCCAGTCTCCAGAATAAAACAACATTAAAAGAAAATTAACCCTCATAATTGCTTCCCCAACAGATTTTGTTGTCCACATGGGATTACACACAGGATGACCAAGTTTCCCATAACCTTAACCAATGGTCCTGAACTCCCCATCCTGGGCTGATGAGCACAAGTCAAGAATCCAAATCCCTTTTCTCCCAAGGGCTAATCCTTTTCAATGAGATGTTCACAGACCTATGTTATTAATGTAGATTTAAAGAAAAGTGGGGGAAAGAAAGAAAAATAATCACATTCTCAAGGAATTCAAGGTTGCATGACTGAAAAGGGAACTCAAGATTTTCACGTTTAAATGTTTATAACTGAAGGTCCTGCTAGGTGTAGAATGTGTGCACATAGCTTATTCCAATGGACATCTTAGGTAAAGGAGATCATCTGGCTTTATATTTAATAAAATGATCTTTCAGGGTACTAAAGATAAGACATGAGAAGCTATCGTTGAGCTTTCAAAAGCCTACAATGGCCTGATTTTAAATCAGATGAAAAATTTCATTTCAGATCAAATAGGTAAAAATCTGGATACAGGCCAGAAAAAAAAAAAGTAGCAAAACTCAAACATATGAGCAGAAGTATTAATCATGAAGTTGAGGTCCAGAAAGAACACTGAAAAGTCATTTGCCTCTTCCTCCAGCCTCCAGCCCAACTCCTTTTAACTACTCTGAGGTGAATATATATACCAGTGGCTCCCAGACATAAACCTATGGGTGGCAGGGCTAAGACTTATTAAAGAGGCCCAAAAATCCACATGAGCAGCAAATGGTGGCTGGAACTGACTAAGCAATACAGCTCACCAAACACAAAATAACACTGATCAACTGCATTTCAAGTTTAATTACTTTTTTTAGAAAGCTCTACATCCACTATGGTGCTCAAACTCACAACCCCAAGATTAAGAGTCACACGGCCTCCTGACTGAGCCAGCCAAGCACCCCTACCCATATTTAGATACTGATCTCAAAGTGTTACTGATTTCATAGCAGTTTTTCTTTTTTCAAATGGTTTCTCAAACAACAGACCATGTTAAGTATCATTACACTCAGGGTTGAGAAGAGGGGACAATGATATGTGAATATTTTTAAAAGGTAACTTTTTGTAAAAGAATAACATCCATATATGTGAATATTTTTGACATTAAAACATCAGAAATTACTGTACTACACATTTTTATCAATGATCCAGAACATGTTTGCATATTTTACACATTCACTTTATTCCAGGGCTTCTTAATCTTCATAGGCAGTAAGGTCTTCATAAAGTCTAATCTAAATTCTTCCTGCTACACTTTTACCTGAGCTTAATTTATTATTCCTTTCTGAAGTTACAGGATGATTACTACAGTTTGTAATATAGCCAATGACTATTAACTTACCCTCTATTCTAGGTACCTCTACTTGAGGTACAAATCTGCCCACACAGAGTTATATCTCAATGCTTACCTTATATTCTCTAGAACAACAGAACAATACCGTCTAATAGAACTTTCTGCAATGATGGTAATGTTCTATACCTGTGTTGTTCAGTACAGTAGCAACTAACCACATGTGACCATTGAGCACTTAAAATGAGCCAGTGATCATAGAACCAAAACAAATAACCCTATAATTTGTATGAAACCACAAAGGATCCTGAATAGCCAAAACAATCTTGAAAAAGAAAAACAAAGCTGGAGGTATCACAATCCCAGATTATAAGATATACTATAAAGCTGTAGTAATCAAAATAGTATGGTACTGGCACACAAAAAAAGACATGTTCATCAAAGGAACAGAATAGAGAGTCTAGAAATTAACCCATGTTTATATGGTCAAGTAATCTATGACAAAGGAAGTAAAAATATACAATGGGAAAAAGAGAGTCTCTTCAACAAATGGTGCTAGGAAAATTGGACAGCTACATGCAAAAGAATGAAACTGGACCACTTCCTTATACCATACACAAAAACAAACTCAAAATGGATTAAAGACCAAATGTGAGACTGGAAATCATAAAACTCCCAGGAGAAAGCATAGGCAGCAATTTCTTTGACACAGGTCATAGAAACATTTTCTAGGTCTATCTCCTCTGGCATAGAAAACAAAAACTGAATGGGAGAAGACATTTGAGAGGATGATATATCTGATAAGGGGTTAATATCCAAAATACATAAAGAACTTATACAACTCAACACCCCCCAAAAATAATCTGATTAAAATGGACAGAGGGCCCGAATAGACATTTTTCCAAAGAACACATACAGAGGGCCAACAGACACATGAAAAGATGTTCAGCATCACTAACTATTAATTGAAATATAAATCAAAACCACAGTGAGATACCACCTCACACCTGTTAGAATGGCTAAAATTGAAAGAACAAGAAATAACAAGTGTTGATTAGGATATAGAAAAAAAGGAACCCTCATGCGCTGTTAGTGGGAATGTAAATTAGTGCAGCCACTGTGGAAAACACTATAGAGGTTCCTTAAAAATATACTTAAAAATAAAAATACCATATGATCCAGTAGTTGTACTATTGAGTAGTTACCCAAAGAAAATGAAAACATTAATTCAAAAAGATAAATGCCCCCCCATATTTACTGCAGCATTATTTACAATAGCCAAGATATGAAAGCAACCAAAGCATCCATCCATAAATGAGTGGATAGAGATGTGATATATAAAAAAGAATGAAATCTTACCGTTTGCAACAACATGGGTGGACCTAAAGGATATAATGAAAACTGAAGTAAGTCAGTCAGAGAAAGACAAATACCATATGATTTCACTCATATTCAGAATTTAAGAAACAAAATGAACAAAAAATGGACTCTTAAATACAAAGAGCAAACAGTGTTTGTAAGAGAAAAGGTAGGTAGGGGGATGGGCGAAATAGATAAAGGGGATTAAAAGTACACTTATCTTGATGAGCACTGAGAAATGTATAGAAATACTGAATCACATTATACACCTGACACTAACATAATACTCTAAGTTAATTATACTTCAATTTTAAGAAAAAGAGCAGAAAAAAATAAAATTAGCCACTGAGACTCAAGGAACTAAACTTTTAACTTTAATTAATTTACATTCAAACTTAAATAGACACATATGGATCTAAATAGCAGATCTAAACAGCATTTGTTTCCTAATTATCTTATTTAATTATAGTATCCCCCCAATGCAGAAAATAGCCTAATAAAAACTGATTCCAAAAACTGAATTGTTTGATATCATACAAAGCACCATGATGTCAATGAGGGCAATGACATAGGAGCATATTAGTTTACAAACAAAGACAAATAACATACACATATTATCCTAGTCTAATATAAATAGGTCTGGATAAATGAGTGCAGCTCTGGAAAAAGCTTCCCATGTTCTTGGAAAATAACACATTCAAAGGCCTCAGAAGTTCACCTTTATAGACAAGGATGTATTTATTCTATTAATTGTACCTTAAATGTCTTGATTCTATAACAGCAAGCTTTGTTGCCCAGTATGAGTATATGATGTTTGATTCTTAGCTCCTTTTTCTTATACACTTACTCCAAAAAATAAATAAATAATTTACTCTCTCGAATATTGAGATTCTTTTTCCTTCCTTAAGTGTATTAGTCTGAATGTATCCCCAGAGCGGCCCAAAGACTGACCACTGAGGAGTTTCATTCAACTAATACTCTTATATTGACACTGAATCACTGCAAATCTCATTTTCAACTAGGTATGAACCCACTTCCTGATAATCTAATTTAAACCATGTTTTTCCAGGAACACAGACACAGGACCAGATCTGTCCTTTAATTTGTTTTAATAGAACTAAGCACTGTTCCAGGTGCTGGAAGAACACAAAATATGATATAAGACCCAGTCCCCAATCTAAAGTAGCTTAAACATGTAACATTTTACAAGAATAATCAGGGATCTAAGGGTTCCTCTTTTATTTATCTATTTTTCATTGTCCAATTATGCTACATTCCTTCAATTTGTACTGACATATCTTGTGAAATTTCTGGATTTGTGAGCTGAGTTTCACTCTGTGATAATATCTGAATTTCTTTGTATTTTTTGTAATTTCTGGTTCCTTAAAATTGTTTTGTTAAAACTTGCTATGATGCTATATCTGTAAATTATCTCCAGCCCCCCCCAAAGGCATTAAATAATAATAATAGCATCTATATTAAATAAACTTTGTCTTGAAACACTTAAGAGTATGCCCTTTATTAACTTTATGGAAGAAAAAGAACACTGGTTTAGAGCTCAAACTTCCACTGTTACTCTCTAAACTTCATTCTCACCTGTAAAATAAACACATGTAAAATACAAAGAAAATTTTACTGCATTGAATAGTAACTTTAAGATATTCTATTTTTCACACATAAATTCTGCAGACTAATAATAAATAACATTTGCCCAGAACTTTATAGTTTGTAAGACATCACTTGGTCTTCATATAATCCCAAGTGCTCTCTTACCAATTTGCACATTATAAAGCTACAGTTCAGCAGTAAAGTGGCTTCTCCAAGAGAACACATGTAAATTATGACCTAAAACAATACTTTATTGTGTCCAGTGGGTCTTGGTTTGCCATAAAATAGGAAACAAAAAGTACCATATATTCTTCTTATAAACTCAAAAAACTTATTACCATATTTAAAGTTCTGATAAACTCTGCATTTAAAAAAATAAATCTGCAAATAAAACAAGAGGAAACCAGAGAGGGAGACAAACCCTAAGAGACTCTTAATCATAGAAAACAAACTGAGGGTTGCTGGAGAGGAGGAGGGTGGAGGATGGGGTAACCGCATGATCGACATTAAGGAGGGTATGTGATGTAATGAGCAATGGGTATTATATAAGATTGATGAATCACAGGCGTGTACCTCTGAAACTAATAATACATTATGTGTTGATTAATTGAACTTAAATAAAAAATGTTTTTAAGAAAAATCTGATTAACCTCTTTAATGCAAACATTTTCCAAACTTATTTAGCCATAGGCTTTTTTATTTTAAAAAAATATAAAATTCATTGTTCTACCAAATACCCTTTGAAAAAATACTGAGCTAGTAACTTGTCCTTAAAAATATCAAAGGTGAGAGTAAATTGGGTGTGACTGAATAAAACTTCTCAATTCCTACATATTTGGACTGGAATACCCCATGTAACCCTAATGTTTAAATAATCTCTCTAAATGCCCTCTTTTCAAAATATCCTCAATTATTGTATCTGTATTGTATCTGTGGCCAGGGAATAAGGTTAAAACTATGGTTCTAGTTAAAACTAAGCTTAATGCTTTACCAAGAAATGTTACAAATAAAGGTTTGTTTCTAAATGTGAGGGTCCAGAAGTCAAAATGGACTTATAATTATGTAAATAGTGTCTATCATCCTGAATAGTGGTCTGACAGAGATTCTCCTCAAGACTGCATTCCTAGGGGCACCTGGGTGGCTCCACGTTAAGCATCTGCCTTTGGCTCAGGTCATGATCCCAGGGTCCTAGGATCAAGCCCGGCCTTGGGCTCCCTGCTCAGCGGGAAGCCCACTTGTCCCTCTCACACTCCCCTTGCTTGTGTTCTCTCTCTTGCTGTGTCCCTCTCTGTCAAATAAATAAATAAAATCTTAAAAAAAAAAAAAAAAGGCTGCATTCCTACATCACCAAGCATTTTCAGCCTAGAGGAAGAACTTCTCTGGTGTCCCTAGTAGGTCTCTCACATGGAAAACCTCTGCTTCAAACAGAACCAACAGACCCATTTTCTCACTTCCTCTCAGCCCTCAGACCCAGTACTTTCCTTGCCCTTTGATTAACTTCCGAAATTAGCCTAATTAGTGTAGCTGTCCTAAAAGACAGCAAACTCAAACTAGCTTGTCCTTAGATAACCTCAAGATGGGCCACTACCTAATTCAGCAATACGAAAATAAAATAAATAAATAACAGGGTCAGTCACCAATGGCACATCCTTTGAAGAGTAGCTGTTTAAGAAAAGCAAGGTGAAGGGTGTTAGGGTAGTCTAGAAGCTGGCCCAGAATACTTGTGTTTATGAACAGGAATACCGTAAAAGGAATAATCATGAGCACCAACCAGGCAAGCACTCTGGCTTGGCCCTTATCCCCTTCATCTCAACTTGAACCTTTTCCCTTTCTGAGGGAAGGGAACTGTATCACAGTAGAAATAAGACCTTTGAATCTGCAGAAACAGTTCATCAGGACTGTCTCTGCCATCGGCAGAGAATACCTAAATCTTGCTTTCAGTTTTCAGTTCTGGCCTCTCAGCTTGGTTGGGCCTGCTTTGCCCTGCTGCACTCTTCCTGACAGATCCATCCTGTCCTTGCCCTAAGTTTCCTGACTTTCAGAAGCTATTCATTCTTTGAGACCTGGCTCAGTCCCCAGTCAGAATTAGTCTTCCCTCTTCTGTCTCCCTCCCCTGTCTCCTCCAACTCCATTCTTCCCTAGAGAGCAAAATAAAGGGCTGGGCAGTTGGGTGGTGGCCCAAAGCAAGAATCAATAAGAGAGGGCTTTCACTGGGATAAAATGGGATGACGGTAACACACAAATTGATCTTGCTCATTAAAGCTGATGGTATATTTCAATAGAAAAGAAAAAGTTCTGGCTGGGAATAACCCTGCCTCTGCTAAATAAATGTTAAACATTTTTTTAAATACTGGTTTTAATAACATCACATTACTAGATATCCCAGAATCTCTAACTGGTATGATCTAAGCCCATTTTTCTTCTAGAGTCCAAACACAATATAGTTGGTTGCATGTTTGCCTGTGTCATTTTATATGTGCATTCAGCAGAAGTTAACTCGCCCATGGTAGGTGTTCAATAAAAGTATGTTAGATGAATAGTACTCTTTCTTACTCCCAACCGTAGGCTATAGTCTAACAGAAATTGGAAAAGAGAGCTGGAAATTTCCTTAATTACAAGCTATTTAATTACTGTAATTTCTCCAGGAAAGTTTGAAAAAAATCAAAGAGCAAATTGAGAGAGATAAACTAGTTCACTCTGCAAGGATAAGTTGTGCTTGCCTAAGAGACAACTGCTTTGTGGGAGAAGGAAGTAGAGAGATGTGATTTAGCAGAGTTGATAAAATGTACAGCTTTCCAGTTCCTTCCAAGTTGAATATTGACTAAGTGGTTTCTTTATTTGTTTTATAATTTTCTAAACCATTATACACACACCCAATGCCAAATACAAATAATGCATTTAGCCACTTTTGAGATTTCCACCAGATGGACTCTTTGCCTCCATTAATGCCTCCATTAATGCAGAGAAAGTGAAGACAAATAGCTAACATAGTAAATTGGCCTAAAAACGAATTTACCCACTTTGTTCATTCCTCTATCTTTCTTACTCCATTACCACCTCACCATACCATAAACATACATCTCCAGTAAAGTTGCAAATGTAGAGTAAACACTCAATACAAGTGCCTCATTGTCTTTTGGGGGCGCCTGGGTGGCTCAGTGGGTTAAAGCATCTGCTTTCAGCTCAGGTCATATCCCAGGGTCCTGGGATCGAGCCCCACATTGGGTTCTCTGCTCAGCAGGAAGCCTGCTTCCCCCTCTCTCTCTCTGCCTGCCTCTCTGCCTACTTGTGATCTCTGTCAAATAAATAAATAAAATCTTTAAAAATAAATAAATAAATAAAAATTGTCTTTTGAAAAGCTGGAGCATACCCCCAATGAATTTCTAAGGTAACTACTGTAAATTTGAAGCTGCTTATAAGAGTTCAGCACTACCCTACAGCATTCCCAAGGTCCCTGCTAGCCAATACCAGGCCTTTGTGAGAAGTAGGATTTCCCAAGCCATCTAACCAACCTTCTGCCTTCAACCGCAGCCCCATCATACCACTGCACATAGCACTGCAGGACAACAACTGTGTGGAGCAGGGCCTGGATTTCATCTCCCAGTTAACCTCTTGTCCAGACCCTTTTGTAGTGCACAAGCTGCACTGTCATACAAGGGAAGATTGAGTGTTCCTGTACTTCAAATCAGAGCCTTTCCAAACCTTTGTCCTCACCTTATCTCCAGTGAACAGTAATGATAGTTCTTCAAATCCTACTTCCAAAAGAGAAGTGCTTGGGCACCACTGTTATCATTAATAAGAATGCAGAAAATATCTCCTTAGTTCTGGGACACAAAAGTGGGAAACAACTAGACCTCACAGTAGCATTTCTGAAACTGGAAGTTTTGACCACTAGCATAGAAATTATGCTCTCAGACTTAGCAATTTCCCAGGAAAGCTGAACCAAAGATTCCTGAGGGTTCAAGAACTCAGAATTGGGTTTGCAGCATAGGGTGGATGGGACATTTCCAGATCAAGTGGCCCACACTAAGTCAGAACCCAGAGTGTAAACAGCAGCAGCTACAAACAAGAAAGCCTTGCATCTGCTCAGCTCTATCTCTGCACATACTATGAGGTAATCCCAGGCCAACACTTAGCTTCTCTGGACTGCAATTTCTTCATCTTCAAAAAAGGACTTAATACCTGCTCTATTCCTTAACAAACCTCCCCCAAACTTCTGAGGTAGGATGGTATATGGGAACTTTAAATAAAAAAAGGTAATACGAGATAATTTGTTATTAATTTTTGCCTCCCAAAATTCATCAGAATCATAGTAACAGCTGTTTAACCTGTGTAAAAGAAACAAGCAAAATAATAAAACATATGACTGTTATTAAAATATTTAAGTGCCAATACTCAACTCTAGCATCACCATTTCTGCAGTTTCATTCCTGATTCTCCACCCATGCCACTCTTTCCTTGACAAAAGATACTTGTCCTTATGTTGCCACTGCATCCTGTAGCTACTTCCTGATTGCACATACCCCAAGGAATTAAAGCTATTTGATTGCTTGTTTGTTACCCCTGCTAGACTGTGAGCTCATTGTGGGCTTGCTATAACCCAAACTTAATTTAGTGCCTGCCACACAACTCCTGCTATAGGTGTCTTGGAAGGTGAGAGGAATGGGAAGCCTCCTGACCTGTGTTCTTTTCTCAGCTCTGAACCTCACCAATGCCATGAGCTTGCACAAATCCCTTTTCTTCAGTGAAATGAGGACAATAGACTAACTCACAACAGGCCAACTACTGCACCTCAGGCCAATCTAGTTCTCAAACATGGTTTTTGGTCTGATAGCAGTTGGCAACCATAGTGTTAAAAAGAAACATAAATGGGGACACCTGAGTGGCTCAGTTGGTTAAGCAGCTGCCTTCGGCTCAGGTCATGATCCCAGCGTCCTGGGATCGAGTCCCACATTGGGCTCCTTGCTCGGCAGGGAGCCTGCTTCTCCCTCTGCCTCTGCCTGCCACTCTGTCTGCCTGTGCTCGCTCTCTATCCCTCTCTCTCTCTGACAAATAAATAAATAAAATCTTTAAAAAAAAAAAAAACATAAATGAATTATGCATATTTAGATATCAGAAAATATCATATAAAATTAGTATTTTCAGTTTCTCTTTTAAAAACGAGAAGCTCTCGCAGCACTGGGCTACCACTCCTTCTACCCATGATCAGTGGAGCGGCTGGATGCTGCCTGGTCCACCATAGTCCCAATACCCTCCTTTTTTTTTTTTTTTTTAAGATTTTATTTATTTATTTGACAGAGACACAGCAAGAGAGGGAACACAAGCAGGAGGAGTGACAGAGGGAGAAGCAGGCTTTCCACAGAGCAGGGAGTCCAATGCAGGGCTCGATCCCAGGACTCTGGGATCACGACCTGAGCTAAAGGCAGACTCCTAATAAATGAACTACCCAGGAGCCCGACTTGTCCTTCTTACTCTGGCCCAGTCACCCGTTTATTTTATCTGCCTCAGTCCTTACATACATTCAAGTTTTCTAAATTCATTCTAGCTCTAATAATATCACTCTAGGTCTCTAGGAATCCTCTCCTAACCAGATAAAAACACACACACGCACACTTGCACATGCACAAATTTCTTACCATTGGAACAGAAAGCTCTGAGGTCTACTGCTGCTACCATACCATTCAGCTATCCTCATTTCAGGCTGAAATCTTTGGAAATTAATGAATGAAAGGAATGTAGATCAAATACAGGGAAAAAAAGGAAGGAAGAGGAAGAGAGGGAAGTGTTAGCTACAAATAGTGTTACCAGACCTATCATAATATCATGTGAGGAAAATTAGATAGTTTTACAGCGCCAGATTTTCCACCCAGCAATCATTTTGTCTATGATCCTAAAAACATACATAATAGCTGATGTGAGAAATTGGAGGTTAATCATCAGAAGTTATTGTGGCTTTGGGTGTCACTCCCACTGGGGTTCTCTCCCTCCCTCTCCCCATGGCCTTTTTGCAAGGAGCTGCAACTAGCAATTTGAAATTTACACACCTTCACAAATGGGTTGCCCCCATCTGTAGCATATCCATAACCTCCCAAGGCAAAGCTGCCATTACTTACAGTATAATCAGTGGCACAGCAGGTGCAGAAAGGAGGAGAGAGCCAGGTACATATTACTAAGAAGCATCATAAGTCCAACATATTGATTGTCTCTAGCAAGTACGGCCCCAGGAAATTTAAAATAGCACATCTTAATGTGCATGGCACACATCTGTTATACCCATGGTGGTGTTTGATTGGACAGATCAACAACTCAGCCTGCATTTTCTCTCCAGCTTCCTTCCTACTCTAGCTAGATTGGTTAGAGCACAGAGCCCAGAACAGGCTCTGTCTTCAGAATCTTCAGCCAGTCACTTACAGAACTATCTGCATGCCCAAATTCCCAGGGCTTCCCCCTTCCCAAAAACTTCTAGTTACTATAAGAAAACAATTTTATTAAGCACGCTGTGCATTAGTATTCTTATCCCACACCATGGTCTTTTGAAACTAATCCATCAGCTAATGAAGAGCAGAAAAGTCTTATCTTATGATTTTGTTTTATTAGAATCTGCTTTGGGGGTGGGAGATTCTCATAAGAAACTTGGTAACAAGCACAACTAAATTGCCAACTGTTCCACTCTCTCCCAAAATAGTCAAAGCAATCTAAGTGCAGTTTTCAGTCAGTTTCTCCATCTCATGAACATTGTTCTCAAAGACAACAGGTCTGGAAAGACACCATTAACCACATCTGAAAAAAACTGAAACTAGACTCAAAGTGTACACACTATGAAGAATTTATCCACACTTTTTTCTCCCATATGGAGAATAATGTTCATCCATATCCAGAGTGTGGGTGAAGGACAGGTTCAGAATTCAAGGAATTCTGTATTCCAGTCCTGGCCTCACTAGCAAGAATTGTGACCCTCTGTAAAAATCTTAACATCTCTAAAGTTCCTCAACTGCAAAACAAAATATATGAAATGACCTCTAAAGCAATGTTTCTCAAAAACAAGTAAATGAACCACCAAAGATCTTGTTAAAATGCAGAATCTAAATCAGTAGGTTTAGCGTGGGCCTGACATCCTGCAGTCCTAACAAGCTTCCAGATGATGCTAGTAGCTCCTGGTCTGGGGACCACACTTTAAGAGCAAGATGTTGAAGCACTGGTTCTCAAACTTAGCTGTAAACTGGATCACGTGGGGAGAAAAAATATCAATAACGGGTGCCCACCCCTCAGTGTCTAATTTAATAGCTACTTAATGGGTGTGTTTGAGGATGGGGAGCTTTTAAATTTCCCCAGGTGATTATAATATACAGCAGAGTTTGAGAGCCTCTGCTCTATTCCTTGAAAGTCTAAAATGCTGACCTTTATTTTTCTATCACATTACATTTGTACAGTGAAATTTCTCATATCTATTATCTCATGACAACCCAGAAAGATAAGCAGGGCAAACACTATTAACTCTGATTCACAAATGAGATAACCAATCACCCCAGAATCAGGTGACTTGACTAATAGCATACAGCTAATGGCAGACCTTCTGCTACTGAAACAGTGCTCCTGATACCCAACCTGTGCTTTTTCCAGACTGCTTTGTACTGGCCTGTACATGCCAATAATAACAAGCAAAGAAAGAAAAAGATAGCAGCTTTTCTCCTCCAAATTCCACTAAGAATGATATGAGTGGCAATATAACAGAGAAATGCATGCAACTAGGAAAACAATCAAAGGTATAATTGGAGGAGCTACTCAGCTGTTCTGGAAGCAGAATAAGGTTGCTAAGGTTATGCCAGCAGGACTAGCCATTAGACATCAAGTGAGCACAGCAAGATGGATTAACTCAGTACTCAGAATGCAACAAAACATACTGGGAAGGTGCCATAACTTATCCTGGCTATGAGACTAGATAGTTTGCCATTCAACAAAACTAATCATTCATTGGAACGTAATAAGGTATCCCATTTCTACACATTTGAAAACCTACACAGAAACAAAACAACCAAGAGTTCTGATATTGGAACTAAGGCAAATCAGAAACTAGGTAAGAGGTAGGAAAAAAGTGGTATTTTTTAAAGCTTACTATGGGATCAGACACTTGTAAGAATTTTCTGTGTAAGCTCAGTTTTATTCCCATTTTACAAGAGAGAAAAGTGACTCAAAGAGTCTATCTTTTACACCAAGTTATACTCCAATGTCAGAGCTGGGTTGAAGCCTAGATCTGATTCCAACTCCCTTATCTCCTTTTAGCTATTCCTCACTGATTCCTATAAGCAAATAAAACACTTTCAGGTAAACTAATATTGTTGCCCAAATCTTCATCTTGTCTATGCAGCAGGATCAAAATGTTATTATAATGTCACAACTCCATTTCTCTAAAGGAAAATGAAAACACAATTTATGGAAAGATAATTCGACCAAGACAAAAAACAACACAAAAAAAAAACTTCATAGCTCTTTTGGCCTTTGCAAAGGTAAAGCCCAAATTCTTTCAACAACACAAGTTGCAAAATACCAGCCTGAGGTCTGCTCCAGCCTACAGACATGTTTACATATGTTTAATTAAAATATACATTACTGACCTTCACAGTGTTCTTAAAATTTTAGGATTTAACAAATTAAAAAGCAACAGCATTTTAATACTTTAACACAATGAAATGCAGATTTCTTTTTTTTTTAAGATTTATTTACTTATTTATTTGAGAGAGAGAGAGCATGCACACAAGCAGGGAGATGTGGAGAGGGAGAGAATCGTCAAGCAGACTCCCCACTGAGCAAGGATCCTAATGCAGGGCTTGATTCCAGAACCCTGAGATCATGAACTGAGCCAAAATCAAGAATGAACTGCTTAACCAACTAAGCCACCCAGGTGCCCCTAGAAACATGGATTTCTGGTGTGTCTTAAAAATGCTGGAAGAGCTAGGAACACCAGCATCATTCTCTATTGTATAATCAGTTGCAGTTGAGTTGGATGAAGTTTGTACTCTCCATTCATCATGATCCCCATAAATTGTCATCACCCTTAAGATGCTACTTCTTAGGGGTGCCTGGGTGGCTCAGTTGGTTAAGCAACTGCCTGCGACTCAGGTCAGGATCTTGGAGTCCTGGGATCGAGTCCTGCGTCAGGCTCCCTACTTGGTGGGGAGTCTGCTTCTCCCTCTGACCCTCCCGCTTCTCATGTTTTCTCTCTCTCTCTCAAATAAATAAATAAAATCTTAAAAAATAAAATAAAATAAAATACTCCCTTAAAAAAAAAAGATGATACTTCTTATACCTTTTTCTATCGGGGGTTAAATAAATTATAAGTTATACCAAAAGTTATACCAATTTATTTCAAGAAAAATTGAGGACAGCACAATTTTTCTTTTTTAAGATTTTTATTTATTTGAGACAGAAAAAGAGAGAGAGAGAGAGAGAACGAATGGCAGGGAGGAGCAGAGGGAGAAGTAGACTCTCTCTGAGCAGGGACTCCAACATGGGGCTTGATCCCAGGACCCTGAGATCATGACTTGAGTCGAAAGAAGATGCTTATTAACTGACTGAGTTACCCAGGTGCCCCCAGCATAGTTTTTCTCATATTCGCCCATATCACCCATTTAATATTTAATAGGTTCCAAAAATATCTGAGTTTGTAAATCCTGCTCTTCAGGAATAGGTGGGATGACAAAACTATATTCTAAAGTCTTCTACCTAATAATCCAAAAATCTTTCTTAAATGGACACAGTGTTGCATCAAGAATGAGGTTACAGATTTACTGGGGCATGAACTGGAGCCTAGAGGTAATTAGGAAAAAAAATTTTTTAAAGATTTTATTTATTTATTTGAGAGAGAGAGAGAGCATGAGAGGGATGAAGGTCAGAGGGAGAAGCAGACTCCCCATGAAGCTGGAGCATGATATGGGGGTCTCGAGACTCCAGATCATGACCTGAGCCGAAGGCAGTGGCTTAACCAACTGAGCCACCCAAGTGCCCAGAAAAATTTTTATTGTTCTTTTTTCCTTTCAGTTCAAAAGAAAGTTGGGGGTCACAATGCTGAATAGGAGGATCCTAGCCAAAGAATTCACCCCTGTTAAGGTAAAGATAGCCACTGGGTTGGCAAAGAAGAAGGAAAACCAGGAGTAAGCACCCTGTAGAGGAATATGGTCTACGAACTCTAGGAGTTATAATATGCAGGGTCTGGTTAAAATTTTTCTCTGTGTTGTAATTTCCTAAGTTATCTGCAGTCCTTCAGCAGAGTTTGCAAAATCTTGGAGTCTAATCGTAATTGTGCTGCTGAGAATCAGATGAAGAGTTTGTGTTCCTATGTGGAACAGAATCAGAAGGCAATATGGCAGCAGCCTGCAGAAGCTTCCCTCAAGACCCCCAAATGGGAATTGAGAAAGTCAGAACAAAGTCTGAGGTGGCAGGCATCCCCCAAAATGGGATTTTGGAGAGCAGGTACATGTTCCTCAGGAATTGCCAGATTCATGGGGGTTAAGAACCTGAAGACAAGCCTTCCTATGGTTGTGTTGGGTGTGACTATGGGGAGGTACTATTTCAATGCACTAGGAATTTCAATTTCAGTGCAAAGGGAAAAGCAATGGAACTTGGGAAAACTAGTTTACTAATGAAGATAGTGTACACTGAAACCTGTTGTGTTCTATGATTCTCATTTCTATGCAACGCCTCCAACCTTGTTTATGTTCAAACAAACAAAAAACGAACAGTTCATAATACATAAAAAGAGAATTAAAAATAATGAATACTGTTAGATATGTGACATGTAGCTATACCTACTTAACAGGTTTTAAGGTTCTTCTAGACACATAATCAAAATACCCCAAAATTGAAAAGGAAACCAGGGTTTATAGAATAGAAGTGTGCCTAGAGTTCCAAGAACCTATACAAATTATATGATTCATTTATCTTAGGCCCATTATATATCCAGCACCCACATGCTTCACAAATAATAGGAGCTTTTCATTTTGAATGGAGAAGGTTTTAAAGAGTATGAGGAAGAGATCTAAAAGCTAAGTTAGCTGTTCACAAAACAATGGTAAGGAGAATCTGACATTCTAGAAAGGCATGTCATGGTATTTTTGAGATATCCCCAAGAGGTCACAATTACCACTAACTGAGATATGGATGCTGGGAGATAAGCTAAGTTCTTCATTAGCACTCATGCTAGGTACTTCTTCGTCTCATGCAATCCTCAATAACCTTAAGATGTAGATATTATTTCAATTACAAGTTATTACATGATAAAGACAACTGTGCCCTTCTTTATTGTTCAAAATACAAATGATGTATTTGCAACACCAAGAGCGAACCATAGAGAAAAGATACAAAAGGTAGAAAACAGCTGTTCATGACCCATTACTAAAGAAATCAGAAGCTCTGTTCCTCATACTTGTTTGCTCTTTTGGACGATTCATACTGGCCAAAGCAATAATTATTGATAAATGAGCTTCAAAATCATCCTTTGGCACAACAGATCAAGAATAACATCTGTGTAAATGTAATATCACAACATAAACACTCAAAGCCACAGAGAAGAAAATAATGCTGTTTGGTTTGGTTTCATTTAGGGGAGCTTATTGTATATTTTTTTTTGAACAAGCCGTTCTCTCTATAAAACTCAGCTAGCAAATCTGCCTTGCCTATTATCATTGTGAGGATAATGTAGCAAACAGATGGAGGGTTTCATACAATTTGTTGAACTAAATTTAACAGGTTTGGCTGTGAGTGTTAACTTATTTTTATATTCTATTTGTGCTATGTTTGTAATAGATGCACACACATGAATAAAAACAGAAAATCTGTACACACAGTACAGCTGGTTTGATAATGTTTTCATTATAGCATCACATACTTCTAATTAGAAGGCTTTATATTTGGCCACTAAGACATTCTGGCTGCAGAGCTGCTTATATGGCATTCACATGACAAGGAAATCTTCATCAATACTGCAGGAACATTTGAATCCTTTCCCCACCTATGGTACCATGTGTGAAAGGACTAGACCAAGTTCATTAAATTAATAATGACATACTAAATAAAAGAACAATTGAATAGTACACCACAAAATTTAATAGGTGGAGTTCATTTGGCCCAGAGGCCCAAGTAAGAGTGTACCTATGACAGATGAAACATGGAATACTATGTCAAAAATATGAGCCAGGAAAATTGAGTGCCATTAAATGTTAAAGGATAGTAAGAATCCTCAAACTTCAACTCAACTTTACATTTTAAACTCTACTGTTAAGAGGTTTTCATTTTATCAATACAAGGAACCAACTAGAACATAATTGAGAAACTATTTAAGTAATATCCTCCTAAAATTGGTTATTAACTCCAGTTGCCCTGTGATCATATTTCTTATTCATCGAAATAGCAAGGTGGAAGCTATAAAAGTAATATATGTGATAGTAGCTAGAAATGAAGAGTGCTGATCATCAGGAACCTCTCCTCTACACTGAAAAGCAAACTGCGAATCCATGCACAGACAGAAACACATTCACACCAAAAAAGATTCAAGTAAGGAAAAAATGGTGCAGCACCACATTCAGACTCAGATTCTCCAGAAATATGAAAATACAGTGTGTACGTGTCTGGCTGAAGAAAAGACCTTTTAAATTTCTTTGAATCAAGAACCTGGGTGGCTCAGTTGGTTAAGTGTCTGACTCTTGATTTTGGCTCAGGTCATGATCTCAGGGCTGTGATTCAGGCTCCATGCTGGGCGTGGAACCTGCTTAGGAGTCTTGTTTCCCTCTGACCCTCTCCCTCACTACTCTGTCTCTGTCTCTCTTTCTACCTTAAAATTTTTTTTCTTTGAATCAAACGGTCCTTTATTTAAGTGAGCTTTGCCCTCTAGTAAATTGCAGTGTATTTGGACTTGCACCTCTGATGTTTGAAGAAATATCTACAATTAGGATATAGGGCCTGAGCCCCGCTTGCCCTCAATTAAAAATCCCTGCTCTTCTTGTCAAAGCTTCCTAGTACCTCCTCCTCTCATGCTCGGCAGAGCAAAGAGAGGTGAAAGAGTCACTGATTTTAATCCTACTAGCTTTTCCCCAGGTGCAAGCCTTAGCAAGACTTCGATTTAAAAGACATATGACACCATCTCATTCATCTGACATGTTCTCTTAAGCAATGTCTGCTAAAATAGAAAGAGTAGTTAAACAAAGTTAAATTAATGATATGGATCAGATATGAACCACCTAAAAACTGTGTTCCCTGAAGTTGATCAGAACTTAGATTTTCTAACAATTTCTGAAGCAAACCAATATCTGTTATAAAGTAAAGAAAGTGATCTTAAAAAATAACCACAGATGTTGTGATGATATATGGACAGGAGACAGAGAAAACAAAATATAGCCTGAAAATAAAACAAAATAAAAACTTACTCAACAAATTCATCATTATAGCCATAGCAAAAAGCCTAGTACATTCCATTGAGCTTATATCTGTCTCTGTACAGTAAGTTTACCCTTCCGTCAATCAATAGTTAGTATATTCTCTTTATGAAGTATGAAACACCCAAACATTATTTTTAAGGTATTTAAGTTGGCAATCTTTGTTTCCTTTTAGTTTTAATAAATAACACTTTTGTTGATTTAGTGTCTGTTTAGAGACCAAGATTTTTTACTGAAATCTTCAAGTTCAATCGGTGTGTTAACCCTTAAAGATGTTTTTGTTCAGATTTTATACATGCAACATTACAAGCATTTTATATTTTTAAAATCCTCTTCTAAAAAAATAACTTCCTAACAACTATTGTTCTTCCAATAGTGTTAGTACCAAAAATAAAAGACCTTCCCTGTCTATATCCTCCATTCCTGCCCCCCGCTCCAGTTCTTACTAAGAATCCTTAGGAGGGGTTTTCCTTTTCTTTTTCTTTTAATTCTCAGAATTTCTTTAATTGCTCAATTTTCTAAAATATTCTTTACTGCCTTTAGTCTCTGACTCTGTTTTCAGACCTTAAAGACATTAGGTGTTTTTTTCTCCTAAGTGTGCCTAGCTCTCTCTTAGGCACAGTGGGAAAATAAAAATAGAGAATCCATCATCCCGATCCTGTATTTTATTTAATTTAATTTTATCTTATTTTATTTTATTGAAGTATAATTGGCATATAATAGTCTATTAATTTCAGGTGTACATCGCGGTGATTCAATATTTTTATGCATTAAGAAGTGGTCCCCACAATAAGTCTAGTTACCACCTGTCTACATACAAAGTTGTTACAATATTATTGACTATAATTCCTATGCTATACATTGCTTCTCCAAGACTTTTTTATTTTATAACTGGAAATCTGTACCTCTTGGTCCCTTCCACCTATTTTGCCCATACCCCAATCTTTGTGTTTTGAAAGTTTACTATTTGAGACTCAAAATATTTGGAAACCTTTGAAAATTTTATTTCTAGCTGAAGACACAAGACATCTGTAGAAAAGATAGCAAAAGGTTTGTCATCAACTTCATATGTAGTATAAATTGAGCAAATTACAGAAATTTCTAGAAGGAAAACACGACTTCTCAATCTCTCTTTTGAAACCCATATTTCCAAGTGCCACCTAGATAAGCCACAGGTCAGTAAAATTCAGCATGTTCCAAAAAAAACATCATTTCTACTACTTCTTATTATTGCTTCAGTTTTCCATCTTTGGTTACTAATCATTTTAATTTTAATTCACCAGTTCAGTTTTCTACACATCATTCTTAAGACTGTCACTCTCATTCTACATATCCAATTTCCTCAATGGTTGATTCTAGCTTCTAAATACCTCTCAGTACTATCCCTACTACCTCACTTCTGTTTCCACAATGACTGCTTCAGTGAAGGAAACCATTTTATCTCCTTTGGACCATTGCTTCCATTCCCTAATGTATTCCACTTCCTGCCCATTCACTACCAGAAAAATCATTCTAAAATACATATGTCAACAAAAATAGCCCACTGATGGTTCCTTCTAGCTTAAGGATTAAATGTAAATCCCCCCACTTTGTTTTTTCATTTCAGCCCCTATGACCTGTCCCAGTGTGACCACAGCCTTGTCCCAGCCTCCACTCACGTGCGCCCTAATTCTAGTCTTTGGAAATTCTCATCATTCCCTGAACATCTCATGCTTTTTAACAACTCCAAGCCTCTACTCATTCTGTTCCTTTTGTCAGTAATGTCCTTTCCTCACTTGCCTTAAATCCCTGTACATCACAGGACCCAGTTCCAGTGAGAAACTTTTCACAAATCATGTAGCATCAGTCTCTCCTTGTTTGTATTCTAAAGTATTGTGTTCTCATGTCTCTATGACAGCATTTTTCACACATATTTAAGTAATTTACTTATATATCTATCTCCTGAACTTCTCAAATATATAAATTTTGGACATTCAACTTTAGGTCATTGGTATCTACCACTTAGTCTGGCATAGTAGCTAGCCAACAAATGTTGAATAAATAAATGAATACATTAGAGATGGCACTCATAGAGGAAGTGAGACTTCAAGCTTTGCCTGAAGAAATTAAATACTCATGCCTCATCAGAACGAACCCCATTACAAGAAATTGTTCATCCAAAGCTTTTTCTATTGACCAGCCTAACATATCTGGGTTTGCTGGGTTGATTATAAACAATTTTCTTTCTCTAAATGCAGACTGTATAAAAGCCAGTCTTCAGATCTATTGAATAAGAAGAGAACTGAATTCTTCACAGATCAATGGATCTGTTAGCAAGTAGAAATTTTCCTTCCAATATCCCATCTATGACCTTATCAACTACAGAAAGGGACCACTGGATTTATGCAACTTTCATCACAAAGCAAACTAATATAATACTCAAGAGGGCCAAAGAGCTTGAAAGGACAAGAAGGAAGAAAGGTTGAATATATGGCATTTTTCTCATTTTCCTCTGAATTAAAAGAACATACTTTTACACATTAATTTACTTTGACCAATTTCATCTAAGTGCTTTCAGACACACAATTTGGGATGGGGGGTGGCTGAAGAAAAAATATTTTGTAATTAGACAATGCAATGAATATTTTGGGGGTGGCCGGGAGGCATTTGCTGGAACAATATATAAGTAAGTTATTAATCTTATAAAAGGTAACAAAGGTTTGATTTTAGTGTTTGTTCCCTAGAAAGTTTTGCTCTTGGCCACTGAGTTTCCACATCTAAGGTATGTTTTAGGACTTGGGCAGAAATTGTATCTTCTCTATCTCAAATCTCTAATTTTACTTGGATCACATGGTTTTCAAAGCATGGTGTGAGGACCTCCTGAGGTCCCATAGACTATCGGAAAATCTGTCAAGTCAAAACTACTTTCATATGAATAAGAAGAGGCATGCACATTAATAAGAAGAGGACTGCACATTGGAGTTTTCCAGAGTAACACTGTAGCAGATTGAATGCAGAGCAGGTATAAGAATCCAGATGTCTTTATGCCAGACATTAGAGATTTGCAAAAATGTAAAATAATTCTACTTTCTCTAAATATTCTTGTTTTGGAAACAGCTATTTGCATAAAAATATGTTATTTATACTAGCTTGTGATAGGTTTTTAAAATGAATTAATGAGTTATTTTTCTTAAAATTATCAGCTTTAATTTCTAATATGGAACTGATAGCTAAAACCCACATAAACACACGATTTTCAAGGGCCCTCAATAATTTTTAAGAGTTTTAAAGCATCTTAAGTTTCAAAAATTGAGAACTGCTGATTTAGATAAAACTTTGAGCTAACAGTGGTAAAACTTGCAATGCTGGTATTCAAACAAAATAATTCAAATTACTTTTGAAATACCACCAAAAAGAGCTTCTTAAAAGAGCTGGTTTCAAGATTTGGCTCTTCCACTAACTCGCTGGTTAACTTCTTCGATATCAATTAGCTGTTTCAGTGTCAAGTGTTTTATCTGTAAAATGTACTAATACTTACAGAACATTACTAAAATAGGCATTGCTCTAAATGCTTCGTATGTACTAATAACTTAATTCTCACAGCAACCCTATGAAGAACGTACTTACTATTCCCATTTTACATGGAATAAAATGGAAGCAGAGAAAGGTAATTTGTCCAAGGTCATATACTTAAAAAGCATTAGATCTGGGATTTGCACAACTACAATATGGTTATTAGACCTCTTTTAAGCGCTGTGCAATATAACAGTTTTCCAAATACTGCATGTCATATACAATGAATATTGTTCTCCAGGTTTTTACTTTTGGCTTCGTAAAATCTGCCTCCCCAGCTCTTTATCTTTTAACTTTGACTTAAGTCCCTTCTTATAAATTCTTTCTCTAATTTTATTTTCCAAATATGAGCCATTGGATATATACAAATAAGATCATCATATTATTCCAGATATTTATGTTAAGTATCCCAATTGTAAAATTCTAAACAGACCAAACAAAACTATGGGCTGAATATGACTCATAGACTATCAGTGTGCAAACTCTAAGAAAACAGAGCCAACTCTTTCACTTCATAAAATACTACAGTATCACACTTTATGTGATTTTAAACCAAAAATGTTGGGGAAATTATGCAATTAAAAAAAGGAGTCAGAAAATCCATGGAAAAGCTGAATGCTAAGTGCCTGGAAAAGTACAAGGAGAAAATGGCAGAAGAAAGGAAAAACAGATCATGTCAATCCCAAACTCAAAACACTCCAGTGGCTTCCAAGTATAGTTGGAATAAAATCCAAACTCCCAATCACAGTCTTCAAGACCCTGCACAGCCTTCGTATCACTCTTACCCCCTGATCTCTGCACTCTGACCATGCCAGCTTCCCTTCTATTTCTTGAACATATTACAGTTGACCCCTGGTCAATGCAGGGGTCAGAGGCACTGACCCTTCAAGTGCCTCTGACCCCTTGTGCAGTTGAAGATCCACATACAACTTTTGACTCCAACAAAATTTAACTATTAATAGCCTATTGTTGACATGAAGAGTCAATTAGCATAAATTTTGTATGCTATGTGGATTATATGATGTATTCTTACAATAAAAATAAAGAAAAGAAAATGTTGTTAAGAAAACCATAAGGTGGGGCGCCTGAGTGGCTCAGTGGGTTAAGCCTCTGCCTTCGGCTCAGGTCATGGTCTCAGGGTCCTGGGATCAAGCCCAGTATCAGGCTCTCTGCTCAGCAGGGAGCCTGCTTCCCTTCCTCTCTCTCTCTGCCTACCTCTCTGCCTACTTGTGATCTCTGTCTGTCAAATAAATAAATAAATAAAATCTTTAAAAAAGAAAAAAAGAAAGAAAACCATAAGGAATAGGAAATACATTTACAATACTATGCTGCATTTACTGAAAAAAATGTGCACATAAGTGGATCTACACAGTTCAAACCCATGTTGTTCAAGGTTAACTGTAAATCTTACCTCAGAGTCTGTGGATTAGAGCTCCCTCTGCCTTGGAGATCTTGTTTTCCAAATCTTCAGCTTAGAGTCACTTCCTTGAAAAGGCTTCCCCTGATTACTCTGTAAAATTAGTCCTGCCAATCCTACTCCCAACATTATAATACCCATTTCATTATTTTTAGGAGTTATATGTAATAGCTATAAAGTGTCTTATACATTTTGGTTTACCTGTTTATCTTCTGTCCTCTCCCACTAAACAGTACACAAACATCAGAGAACTTGTCTTCCATCCCCAACAGTGCCTAACATCTAGAAAGCACTAAATAAATATTTTTGAATAAATGTTGAATAAATAAAAGGCTCTGAAGTATACACTGGTTGTGCATAATCATTAAGACACAGGTTCAAATATGTACAGAACCACTGAAGAAAAATAGTCTTCATCCCTTTGGGAATAATTTCTTTCTCCTTATTGCTCAAAGGAAGGTGAGTTACAGCAGCCAAGTTTCCCTAGAATATTTGAAAAATTAGCTATAGAGATGAGATACTGAGAGACAAGATTTAATAGATACTCTGACTGAACTGAGTTGAAAGCCTCTTGATGCATTATTGATTATGCATCCATTCAGCCTCTTGCTGTTTGCACATCAGCACGTGCATCAAGGAATCAACTCTGGGTAGATCTATCTAAAACCATATGAATGCAGTCATTTATTCCAGGAATTAAAAATAAATTTGGTCACGAGGTCAATGCAAAAAAGGAGATTTATTTAGTACACTACCTTAAGAAGTTCTAATAAACTTTGGATTTTTGAGATGATCCTTAGATATAACACAATAGATAATATTGGGCCATAATTTATTAGGAATTGATGTTTCTCTTGCATGTCAGTGCACAGTACTAATTTGAATGAAAATACGCTGGCTAAAGAAAGAGTGAGCTAATAGCATCTTTTGATCTGGGAAATTTGCCAATCACGATAGCATCAAATGTGCATGGTATATTAAAGAAAGTTCTTATCTCTCTGTATTTAACTTTATTAAGAACTTTCCCATACAATCTGCAGAGAGATCTGAACAAAGAAATAAGATATTGAAGTGTCTTCTTCACTCTTAAACTCACAAACAGACCTTCTAGCCTGCAGGATTAACTTATTGTCCTGGTCATTTGATGATGCATGACATCCCTTGAAAGTGTATGTTTCTGAAATAACTCTACAGGGTAGTAAGTCTCACAGCTCACCAGAGTATACTCTAGAGTATACCTTTTAAAAATACAACTTCAAGACAATATTGTGTGACCTTGGATTTTCCCATACATGTGAGATTCACTACAACTAGTCTATGGAACCTACTCCACGTTAATTCTTGGTGACTGAATCCAGAAACTATTTCATCCCCATCCGTGTACTTATAACCAATACCTCTCTTCTTTAAACTGCTGAGATCCAGCACATTCCAGCTCTTAACTGACCTTCATTCCAGGTCTTCAATGTTCCTCCCAAGTTTATTTTTGGCTTCTAGATCTGCTCTTTAACCTTGTAACAATTTTTAGAAGGGGGATGTGGCAAACAAATATCAACAAAGAACAAGGAAATGATCACTCCTTTATACAAGAGAGCCTCTGTATCTATATTTGGGTTTCATGTCATTTGTATTTCAGAGTGGTGCTCTGAGATTTATATAGCACAGTTACATTCATTCATTGATTTTATCTTACTGTGATAGTGCCTAGACAGTTGTATTAGTTGTATTAGAGTGCTCCAGAGAAACAGAACCAATACAGCATGTGTGTGTACATATGTGAAAGACAGTTTTGCTTTGTTTTGTTTTTTTAATTAGCTTACACAGTTATGGAGGCTGGCAAGATCAAAATCTTCAACGCAGGCCAGCAGGCTGGAGAACTAGGAAAGAGCTAATGTTGCAGTCTCATGCCTAAAGGCAATGTGGAGGCAGAGCTCCTTCTTTAGGGAGACCTCAATCTTTTGCCTTAACGCTTTTAACTGCTGGTTTGAGGCCCACCCACATTATGAAGGATAATTTGCTTTACTCAAAGTTTATTGATTTAAATGGTAATCACATCTAAAAAATACCTTCACAGCCAACATTAAGATGGGCGTTTAGCCAAAAACAGGGTACCATAGTCCAGCCAGATTGACACAAAAAATTAATCCTCATAGTATTATCAATATTATTAATTAACCTAATTCAGCACTAAAAAAATAAGCTATCAAATCAAGAAAAGACATAGAAGAAATTTCAATGCATATTACCAATTAATATTATATTAAGTTAATATTATTCCAATTTTAGGGGTGCCTGGGTGGCTCAGTGGGTTAAAGCCTCTGCCTTCCGCTCAGGTCATGATCCCAGGGTCCTGGGATCGAGCCCCGAATTGGGCTCTCTGCTCAGCAGGGAGCCTGCTTTCTCCCCCTCTCTCTCTCTCTGCCTGCCTCTCTGCCTACTTGTGATCTCCGTCTGTCAAATAAATAAATAAAATCTTAAAAAAATATATTATTCCAATTTTACAGATAAGGAAATAGGTTTTAAGACTTCTTTCACCAAAATAAGCAGCTACCACATGTTGGCACACATACTAGAAACCAGATCTTTTTACTCCAGATCACATGCACATTCCATTAGTCATATTGCCTCTTATATTACTGCAGTAGATTTCAATTTTTGTGTAAGTTAACAATTTTTAAATTACCTCCAATGAGTGACCCAGAATCCAGACAATATTTAGCTCTTACTTCATGGCCAAAACTCCATACCTGCCCAATGTCAAGAGCTTAAAACTCCCTTTGAGGAGGTACGTGCTGACACATAGAATAGCCTTCAAGGGTAAACTAAGACATCAATTTTAGAATATCACTCTAGAGAGTACTTCAGAATTCATAAAAGCTACTTCACCTCTCAACATGAATTTCCAAATTCCAGAAGTATTTTTCAACACACAGAGCCAGACAGCACAGAACATAAAACTTGATATCAAAAATAAACCTTGATGTAAAAGACAATGTCAAGAGAGTGAGAAGACAAGCCACAGATTGGGAGAAAATATTTGCAAAAGACACATCTGATAAAAGACTGTTATCCAAAGTATACAAATAACACTTAAAACTCAACAATAGGAAAACAAATAACCTGATTAGAAAATAAACCAAAGACATTAAAGACCTCAGTTGCTGTGTGCAATTGGGGATCCTGGGCTGGATCGCGGAGCAAAAATAGGATATTAGGGGGCACACTGGAGGAGTCTGGGTAAAATCTGTGGGTTAGTAGTGTCCAGCAGGAATTGCCTAGATTTTCCTAATTGTTAACATTAGGGAATCTGAGTGAAGAGAAGATGTCAATTCTGTACCAATTTTACAACTTTTCTTTAAGTCTAAAATGATTTCAAATAAAAACACTTTTTTAAAAAGATTAAAAAAAAGAAGAAGAAGAAAAGAAAACAGACCAAAGACCTTAGTAGTAACCTGGAAAGAAGATATGCAGATGAAAAATAAACATACAAAAAGATCACAAGTCATTAGAGAAATGCAAATTACAACAATGAGACAGCACTATACACCTATCAAAAGGCTTTGGCCCAGAACACTGACAACACCAAAGGTTAATGAGGCTATAGAGCAACAGAAATACTCCAGAATCACAATTGCAGCTGTCTATTTATAACCAAATGTCTACATGATATTTCCACTCAGATTTTGAAACAGTCCTTTAAATTTGGCATATCCAAAATCCAACACATGATCTCCCTCCCTGCCAAACTTGGCCTTCATCCAGCATTACCTACCCCAGTGAATGGCACCATCCTCCATCTATCTACTCAAGCCTTGAAATTATCCTTGACATTTTCCTTTCTTTCCCACTTCAGCACCATGTAACCAGTCATGGGTCTTGCCAATTCTACCTTCTAGATAACTCTTACATTCTTCTGCTCTCCATTTCCAATGTCGCCATCCCAGTCCAAACTACCGTCATATCTCATCTGGAATATTCCTCTTACTGTTCCACTCAAATCCTTTCTGGACCCCCAGCCAAAACAATCAATCTGAATAAACTTTTTAAATGCAAATACAATCATGTCATTCCTCCCATAGTCAACTATGACTTCCTAATAGACCCTTCTCCAACCTCCAAGATCATAACACTTTACATGGCACCGTCTCTCTCCATCATAGTTCTTGTGTACTTTTACACTATTTGTATGATTATTTTATTAACACCTAAATAAAACCCATATATGCTCTTTGACCACTGTATATGCGGGTTCAATAAAAAATTCAATGTATATTCTTGAATGAATATATAATTAATAGAATGAGATACTTTAGACTTCTAAACAAATATTAATCTTGCATCTTGATTCCCTTCAAAAGTGATCTAATATTGCAGAAACTGAAAGTCCAAATGGTTTCTAAGGTCTTCTCCTGTTTATCTAATTTGTGTTTCTAAAGGATTACTGTAAACAGCAAAGAAAACACCCTCTTGCCCCAGGGAAAGTGTGTGTGAAAACTCTCAAGAGAAAGCTAAAGGGATACTTTGGCTGATGATGAAGACACAGAGCTAAATTTACAGGAGAGAAAGAAAAGAAGGTGAGGACATGTAAGCCATATGCCCTGAAGAATTCAAAGAGGATTTCATAAAATATGAGCTGTGTTTGAGAATAAACCAGAGGCAAATCTACCCACTGAGGAAGGGAGCAACTTCCTAGGATTTTAAACAGGGAGAGCAAGAAACAGAACAATGGAAAAGAATTACAATAAGATCAATAAGGTGGGCACTGCTTCAAGGAAGTCTAAATGAAGGGTTCTCCATATTTAGAGCCATTAAGAACTAGACTGGCAGACATTCAAGGGATCAAAAATTTGGCAGGATAGGAAAAGGATTTGCCAGATTAATACACCAACCACTGACAAGAAATCTGTCTATGTTAATTAAGCATATTTATATACATGTATGGTAAGAGTTCTTGTCCCATATATCAGATAATCCCAGAACAGCTGGGAGAGGGGAATATAACAGTCCTATCATATTCCATAATATAGTGACATCTGGATAGTATATCAGTACACCAATGAGTTTTTCATTCCTATCCCAGTAGGTGCTAAACCATAAACAGCTATGTTTTTAAGAACTTTTAGCTGAACAAACCTGAAAATAAAGCACATATAGATCTTACCACATGAAAGAGTTCCCCTTCATCAATTAAATAAGATTGGATATTTCTCCTGAGCAGAATATATACAGTTAGAATTTTTCTTTTTTAAAAGTAGGGTATGGAGAAAACCTCTGGGTAAAAGTATCCAACTGAGATTACACGTTACCCCCTCTATCCTCTCCAGAACCTATTAAAACTATGTAGAAGGAATGAAAGAGACATAAATCTATACTAAAGAATAACATGTTCAGGAGAGTGAATTTCAACAGATACCTAAGATAGAAAAGAAATACAAGAACGTCAATAAATTAAATAGGAGAATGCTTCAGAGTAGAATATTTGCGGAAAGAATTTCAATCACGGTGGGAGCAGAGTCCTGGGGTTACTGTGAAATACAATCAGCCAATGAGTAGATGGGATTTGGAAGTGGGCTGAAAAGACAGGGTTAGTAAAAGGTCTCTCCATATGAATGATCAACCCATCACTCTCTTCTCCTACACCTTTATGAAAGAATAAGCATCCTACCCATTCATATTAGAGTTAAGCCTCCTGGCTGACAAGTATTACCTGTATACACAGAGCTCACAGAGAACCTACTTACTTTCTCATTCTTATATATGAACAGATACCCAGAAATCAGAGGTCATTTGAAGAAAACTAACCACATGAAAAACAAAGACCAGCAAACAAATATAGAAACTGAACCTGGAGGAAACAAATGAAAAAAAAAAAAAATTAGTCTCTCATAGATAATACTCAGAAATGTTCAAGAAGACATGTGATCTAGAAAAAAGAACAGAATGCAATGAAAAAAGGAAAAATCAGAAAAATGATAAAGTACTCTTAAAAATTAAATGCATGATTTAAAAAATAAGAAGTCAATCAGAAGTTTAAAATATAAAGCTGGGGGCGCCTGGGTGGCTCAGTGGGTGAAGCCTCTGCCTTCAGCTCAGGTCATGACCTCAGGGTCCTGGGATGGAGCCCTGCTTCAGGCTCTCCTCCCCCTCTCTCTCTGCCTGCCTCTTTGCCTACTTGTGATCTCTCTCTCTCTCTGTCAAATAAAAAAAATTAAAAAAAAAAATAAAACAAACTATAAAGCTGAGGAAGAGACAGAAATAAACATATAGAGAGAATCAATCTAAGAAGTCAAACGTTTGACTTAAAGGAATTCCAGAGAGAACAGAAACAACAAAGGAAAGAGTATGATCAAAACAGTTTTAGATGAAAATTGCCCAGAACTTAAGATATAAAAATTTAAAAGGATCTAACAGACATTAACAGAGGATCCATGTTTAAACACATCTTTGTGAATTTTCAAAACAAAAAGAAGAGAGAAATCTAATATCTGAAAAAGAAAGAGAGGACAAAAAAACACAGAACCTACAAAGGAACAAGAGAATCAGGCTACTGTCAGATTTCTCATTAGGAGTAGAAGCTAGAAGACAGTTGTGCAAGATGTTCAAAATAGTGAAGGAAAATATTTTGATTCTAAAAAACTATAACCTGACAAATTTTCAGGTAAATGCAAAAGGAAAATAAATCCATTTTCTGACATTTAAGGCCTCAGAAAGTTTACTTACATTCCTCAGAGGTTGCTTGAAGATATCTCCCAGCAACATATGAGTGAAAACCAAAAGATAAGGTATAAGATATAAAGAAGAAACAATAACCAAAAACTACATGAAATGAACTCCCAGGATGACAGCCTACAAAGCAATCTGTGCAATTATAACCAGAATCATTTGGATCCAGGAATATCTTCAAAACCAAAAAAAAAAAAAAAAAAAAAAAAGGACTGAATTATAAGCATTAGAAAAAATAAACAAAAAACCAATAAATTATTATAGGTATAATAAAGCAAGTATGCATTTCTTAAGCAGGAGATGGCAATCATAAACCCCATGGTGGGGAGATGTATAGGAAAGAAATGGCCTAATATAAAACAAATTAAAATAAAATATAATAATTGAGCAATGGATAGAGTCTAAGAAAGAAGTCTCTTCAGTTTTATTTTTCATGTTAAGTGATGACATTGAAACCACAGAAAATGAAATGTAATCACAGCACATTTTGGCTCTCCAATGAATAATATTTACATATAGAGAGCAATACATGTAATGGCCAAGGAAATTATAGTAGAATGTAAAAATGGTCCCAATTCTCCACCTTTCACTATAAGCACACCTTCCCAGCAACTCCCAACCAAAGAAGTCTATTTCCTTTCCCCTTGAATCTGGGCTATTTCTGTGACTTTTTTCACCAAGAGAACGTAGCAGAAGTGACAGTGTGTCATTTCCAAGCCTAGGCCTCATGAAGCCTGATCTGCTTCTCTTCTCTCTCTCTCTCTCTCTGTCTCAGAATTCTGCCAGCAGTCATGTGACTAAGACCAGGCTAGCACTGGGTGATGAGATACACATGGCTAGTCTTCTCCTTTGCCCCAACCAATATCCATCTATCCTGCAGAAGCTGGGGTGCGACACTGTCCACAGATGCTGGATCAAACCTGCCAAACCCCAAAGAACTGCCCACTTAAGGTCAGCCCCAAATTTTTGGCCCACAGAATCATGAAATAAAGAAATGGTGCTGTTTTAAGTCACTGAAATTTGGGTACAGTTGGGTACACAGCAGAAGCTAATTCAAACAGAAATGCACTCCTGTGCAAGACTACACTAATGCAAGTCGTGACTACCACGCTTAGCTTTGTGGCTTTGAGCAAGTTAGTTAACTTGCCAACACCTCAGTTTCCATATCTGTAAAATATTTTTTGAGAACTGATTTATGTAAATATATGTGTGAAGAAATTTGAGCTATTGTATGTAAAACAATTAGAACGGTGCCGGGAACATAGTAAGCAATTGGCTATTATTATTTAAAACAAACAAAATCGGAATGGTATTTATTAATTTCCAACATCTAGAATCACCCACAAAATACATACAACTTAACAATAGCTATAGAACGGAATGAAAATGTTAACGGTCTTGTGAAAATGCAACTATCAGAAGCTGGGAGGTAGAAAAAGAAAAGAACAGGTGGAAGGAAGGGTAGGGGGTTAATATATTCATCACATAAAGCGAGGAGTCAACAGATACTGTCTAAAACTAAAAACAAAGAAATAGAACAAAAATAAATAGAGGTTGTATGAAAATGTGTCTTTACAAAGGTAACAATGAGAAGCTGAATGGTGATACAATTTTCAAAAATTAAGAAAATGGGGAGAAATAAAGTTGGGAGATAGAATCCTCATATATAAACTCATACATTATCTCGTATATCCCCATATATCATCTATTATCTGTCATAACAAGAAGAATACAGATAAAGTTTAAAGATGAAAACTCAAGAATTTATGCACAGTGCATATTTACTTAGAGAAATAAAACAAAAAGCACAGGTTGCCCCTGCAGCAGACTGGGATGGGAGAAGGTGGAACAATGACAATTCTTCTATCCTATTAGTTTTCTTAACTGTGTACATATAATTTTGATAACCTTTTCTTTTTTATTAAAGTAAGTTACAAAGAAGATCCCCCAACCCATACATACTGCCCAGCTTTAGGTTTAAAAATGTGTTTTTCAAAATCAAAATTTTGATTATAAAATTATAAATTATTAAGTTTTATAATACTCATAACTTAAAAGATTAAAACCTTCATGAAAGCAACTTTAAAAAAAAGCAACTTAAGAAATTTCTTAATAAGGGACTTAAATCTTTGCTTACTGGGGATTCAGAAAGTTAAAATTCTGGATCCTGATTGAGGTGCATTTCATGTCTAAAAACTAAAAGAGAAGATCCTCTCCTCTACCCCATGCTTACTTTATCTCCCCTCATTTCTGGAACCTGTGCAATCTCTCCCCTCCCAATGGAGAAGTCTCCTGCGGTCTCTCCTAAGTCCCATGGATACCCCTGCCGCACAGCCTTTCCTCTGCAGTATAGCAAATAGAGCATCACCTTGGAATAAGACAGCTGAATTTAGTTCCAGCTCTACAACTTCTGCACTGTGGGTATGGCAAGCTACTTCTCCTAATAGAAAAGCAATACCTCCCTCTCTATCTTTCAGAATTAAATCAAATAGTATGTTTGGATGTACATAGAGCAAGAGATGAACTACTTTGCACACAGTAGCTATTTATAAATAGGCATTCCCAGATTGGAGAAAAACAATGAAGAAGACGTAGTAACACAATCAGAACAAAAATTTTACCTCCTGGGATCCTAAGCCCCTTTTAAGCCAGGAGCATTAAGAGCTTCTGGAAATCTTGCTGTAGTCACCAGCACCACTAGACATCGGTCTCTGCAAATCCTCTCCAAAGGTGATTCATGGACATCTTTGTCTCTGTAACAAAGTTCACATGAAGAGATGAGAAAGGTTGACTTTCTTCCAAAATATTTTGAAAACATTCTTAGGACGGTAAAAAGTACTAGGACATAAAACATTTACTTTAAAATAGGTTCATGGGCAGAAATCCCCCTTAATTCTAGAATAGTAAAAGAAATGGGCAAAGATCTCAAACGCAAGAGCAGAGAAAACATAACTTGCGCAGCCTATTTGGAACAGCAGTTGACTGCCTAAACAGAGACCTTCTAGTCCATAAAAATATGGACTCTTGGGGGGCTGTGGCTACAAAATCACTATTTGCATCATTTCATGGAAAAAAGATCCATAAATTTAAAATTACTTAAGTACGCAGAAAAAATACCACGCATACTTAATAATAGCCCATGTGTTATAATTTGGACATTTCTTTTTTTTTTAATTTTTTAATTTTTTTATAAACATACAATGTATTATTAACCCCAGGGGTACAGGTCTGTGAATCGCCAGGTTTACACACTTCACAGCACTCACCATAGCACCTACCCTCCCCAATGTCCATAACCCCACCACCCTCTCATGACCCCCCTCTCCCCAGCAACCCTCAGTTTGTTTTGTGAGATTAAGAGTCTCTTATGGTTTATCTCCCTTCCAATCCCACTTGTTTCATTTATTCTTTTCCTACCCCCCCAAACCCCCCACATCGCATCTCCACTTCCTCATATCAGGGAGATCATGTGATAGGTGTCTTTCTCCAATTGACTTATTTCGCTAAGCTAATACCCTCTAGATCCATCCACATTGTCGCAAATGGCAAGATTTCATTTCTTTTGATGGCTGCATAGTATTCCACTGTGTGTGTGTGTGTGTGTGTGTGTGTGTGTGTGTACCACATCTTCTTTATCCATTCATCTGTTGATGGACATCTAGGTTCTTTCCATAGTTTGGCTATTGTGGACATTGCTGCTATAAACATTCGGGTGCACGTGCCCCTTCGGATCACTACATTTGTATCTTTAGGGTAAATACCCAGTAGTGCAATTGCTGGGTCATAGGGTAGCTCTATTTTCAACTTTTTGAGGAACCTCCATCAGACAACAAAAAGAAATTAAAGGCATCCAAATTGGCAAAGAAGAAGTCAAACTATCACTCTTTGCAGATGATATGATACTATATGTAGAAAACCCAAAAGACTCCACTCCAAAACTGCTAGAACTTGTACAGGAATTCAGTAAAGTAAAATCAATGCACAGAAATCAGTTGTATTTCTTTACACCAACAACAAGACAGAAGAAAGAGAAATTAAGGAGTCAATCCCATTTATAATTGCACCCAAAACCATAAGATACCTAGGAATAAACCTAATCAAAGAGGCAAAGAATCTATACTCAGAAAACTATAAAATACTCATGAAAGAAATTGAGGAAGACACAAAGAAATGGAAAAATGTTCCATGCTCCTACATTGGAAAAACAAATATTGTGAAAATTTCTATGCTACCTAAAGCAATCTACACATTTAATGCAATCCCTATCAAAATACCATCCATTTTTTTTCAAAGAAATGGAACAAATAATCCTATAATTTATATGGAACCAGAAAAGACCTCGAATAGCCAAAGGAATATTGAAAAAGAAAGCCAAAGTTGGTGGCATCACAATTCCGGACTTCAAGCTCTATTACTAAGCTGTCATCATCAAGACAGCATGGTACTGGCACAAAACAGACACATAGATCAATGGAACAGAATAGAGAGCCCAGAAATAGACCCTCAACTCTATGGTCCACTAATTTTCAACAAAGCAGGAAAGAATGTCCAATGGAAAAAAGACAGCCTCTTCAACAAACGGTGCTGGGAAAATTGGACAGCCACATGCAGAAAAATGAAATTGGACCATTTCCTTACACCACACACGAAATTAGACTCAAAATGGATGAAGGATCTCAATGTGAGAAAGGAATCCATCAAAATCCTTGAGGAGAACACAGGCAGCAACCTCTTCGACCTCAGCCGCAGCAACTTCTTCCTAGGAACATCGCCAAAGGCAAGGGAAGCAAGGGCAAAAATGAACTATTGGGACTTCATCAAGATCAAAAGCTTTTGCACAGCAAAGGAAACAATTAACAAAACCCAAAGACAACTGACAGAATGGGAGAAGATATTTGCAAACGACCTATCAGATAAAGGGCCAGTATCCAAAATCTATAAAGAGCTTAGCAAACTCAACACCCAAAGAACAAATAATCCAATCAAGAAACGGGCAGAGGACATGAACAGACATTTCTGCAAAGAAGACATCCAGATGGCCAACAGACACATGAAAAAATGCTCCACATCACTCGGCATCAGGGAAATACAAATCAAAACCACAATGAGATACCACCTCACACCAGTCAGAATGGCTAAAATTAACAAGTCAGGAAATGACAGATGCTGGTGAGGATGCGGAGAAAGGGGAACCCTCCTACACTGTTGGTGGCAATGCAAGCTGGTAAAACCACTCTGTAATTTGGACATTTCTAAAGCTCTCTTCCCAGGGCTGCTATGTAAGAACAGTAATGATTTTAAGAGATCATGCTGTAGGGTCTTATAGAAGTTCTACACCCAAAATGAAGACAATAAGCTACCACTCTGAAAATCATTCCTTAGAGTTCTGTGTTTTTTCCAAAGATTCTATCATGGACTAATCATCAGACCCTGACATACAACTTATTCCCCCATGACCCATTCAAATTTTCAAACAATGTTACCAATCATTATCTTGTTTTCCCTAGCCATGATATACTTTTATGTTCCTTTACTTCAGACTAAAGCAGTGACAAGAAATTTCCACTAAAGGGATGTCATTTTATTTTCATTTTTCAGTCTTTTTAGGAAAAAAAAAAGATATGTTACCTTCCATAGATAAGAACAATATTTTCATTTGCCATTAAAAAATATATGTTATTATTCAAGATCAAATGATGCATGTGGGAGAAATAATTATAGAAATGCCAGGTTTTCTCTCAGAAAGATTAAAGACAGGTAAAGGCATACTAAGAATGTTGCTTTGCCAAATACACATGCCTAAAGTGAGCTCCTTATCCCATAACAGGAAATGCAAATTTAAACCCTTTGAGCTCCATGTGTCAAAACATATTTTAAAAAACATAAAAACCATTGGAAACCCAAAAAGTAATGATGAATGAAATATAAAAATATGACTTTGTCTGAATTATTCAATATTTGAATATTTGAACTTAAATATGAATGAGGGAAGCAGAAATTTTAGAATGGTGAAGTAAGGAGCTCAGGTGACATATTCTTCAGCACACAATAATTTAACTAGTGAAAACTATAAAAAGCAATTATATAAAGTCTCTGGAAATTGTCCGAAGGGCATAAATCAAAAAAAGAAAAAATTCAAGAAAATACACTAAATCTTGGTTAGAACAGCAAAAGTCTATGGGGTTTGAGCCTCAACGCATTCCAGTATGCACACATTATGCACCTCCCTCTCCCCAGAATACAGAAGGTCTACTCCAGGCATGTGTGGCCAAGAAGACAGGCTCCTTCTCCCCCAGCCCTCAATCTGGGGCCATAATTTCATCCACAGCATGAAGCTCATGCTCTTCAGCTCTGTGTTATAGAAGTTCTTTTCTGGGGGGCATAGCTGAGAGGACAAGGTCATTCTTCTATGAACTGGCTCCACTCTTAGAGTGAAAGCTCTATCCTAAGAGCAGCAAGGCTAGAATACAAGGGCCCCAATCTCTTTCCCTGCACCAGCTCACTTTTATGACAGAAATTCCATGCAATAATACCACGGGTTACTCCCCCTCTTCACTTATAGAGAGTATCAGGGGAAGGGGTCACTCTGGAGAAGCAGGTCCCTGACCCTAGCACCAGGACAGTAACTCGGGTTCTGGCCAGTGGAAAGGCAGGATATAAAGGCAAAGAGCTCTACAGCTCTGCATGGAGGGACTGACTTTATTAGGAACAAGTAGAGAACTCCACATCTAAGGGTAGGGCTATAGTTCAATAAAGTTTTACTTACAAAAACAAGGATGTTAGAATTTAAACCAAATGTTCAAATACAAACTGTACATGAATGTTCACAGAAACAATATTCACAAGAGCCAAAAGAAAACAATCCAAATGTCCATCAATTGACAATGGGTAAATAAAATATGGTATATCCATGTAAGGGAATATTACACAGCAGTAAAAAGAAAAGAAGTACTAATATATGCTACAACATAGATGAACCTGGAAAAGACTATGCTGAGTGAAAAGAAGCCAGGCATCAGGAAAGGTCACATATTGTATAATTCCATTTATATTAAATGCCCCAAATAGGCAAATCTATGGAAAGAGAAAGTAGATTAATGGTTACTTATGGATGGTGGGAGGAGGTGTGAAAAAATGGCAAGGGACTGCTGATGACTACAGGATTTCTTTAAGGGGAAAAAACATTCTAAAATTACATTCTGGTGACTGTTGAACAATTCTATGGATATATAACAATAAATTATATAATTTAAATGGATGAATTTTATGGCATATGAATTATATCTCATAAATGTTGTTTGCTTTTTTCTTTAATCTATACTGGGGCACCTGGGTGGCTCAGACAGTTAAGTGTCTGACTCTTGATTTTGGATCAAGTCATAATCTCAGGGTTGTAAGATCAAGCCCTACCTCAGGCTATGCACTGGGCATGTACCCTACTTAAGATTCTCTCTCTCCCTCTCCCTCTGTCCCTCCCTGCTCTAAAAATTAAAAAAATAGAAATGTTTAAAGTTTTAAATTTATTTTAATTAATTTAAATTTATTTAAATTAAATTATATTAAATTTAATTATATATAAATTAAATTAAATTATAAAATACATTTAAATTTTTTTTTTAAAAATCTATACTGACCTGAGGTCATGTTTTCATCATTACTTTTTAAACTATCTGCAATATCATTTTCTTACAATTTATTTTTCTCTCCTAGAAGTAAAATATAGATCATTTTTATTTAATTGATACAACTGCTTAGTAGAGTTTTTAAATATATAAATAGATTCATGAAAAAAAATGTGAATGGGGTAGGGTGGGAAAAGTTTATGGGCAGAAGATAGGTTTTCTTCCTAATGCAAGCCTACAAGATCCTACCCACCCACACTACCATGGCTACTATGGTCTTAATGGTTCCTGGGCCCAGTCTAGACCAGTAAGGCCTAAAAAGAAATATAAAACCATACAAAGGGACACTAACCATCTCTGCAGACTCATGGCTAATCAGTAGCCTGATTATCCTGACATACTGACCTCTCCAAACATATCAGGAGCCCTTTGTCTGAACTTACAAGGTCACCTATCTCCTGTAAAATGCTTAGGCATATTATTTTCCACCGGTCAGCTGGAGGTGGTTTCTCCAGGTTCACTCCAGCTAAGGAATATAAAAGTACCACAGGAAAACCAAACTTGTTAATTTCTGAACGTTGAGTATCAGAGCATTTTGAAGCATTTATTACTATAATATTTTTTATATTAAACATAGGATTTCTACATATAATGTTAATATATGTGCCCTATTTTGAACTTTAGCTATTTTATTTGCTTTGAGTCTATCATAGCGGCAGCCATAGAAAGAATCTACTTACACCTTTCAAAACCTGCATTTGTCACAGCACTAAATTGCTGAAGTTTGATTATTCAACACATTAAGCAATGAATCTGAGGAAAAATTAGTGTTCATTGTGTTTAAAATAAAATAGATGAATATCTGTTAATAGTTTTAATATCTGTTAAACTCTGCTAGAATGATGCATGTTTTACTAAGAACAGTTTGTTCAAATACATTTCACCAAGAAATATTTCAATATTCCTAAGATTTTCCAATATTATTAATTTCAATAATACTAAGATTTTCTATGTCTGTATTTTTTAATCACTTGAACTTACATCACCCAAAACACAGTATGGCAAAAGCCCTCTGATAACCACTTTGTGCACTTGAATTGGCCAGGAGGCCAATTCAACAGAAAGCCACATTTTATCATGAGGGAAAAAAAATCTCTGAATATAGGAAGACTGGTTTTGATTTTTTGTGTCAAGCTCTCTATGTTTGAATGACTTCCAAACTTCACTAAATGTATTTTTTTTCATTGCTCCCATTTATTTTTATATCTCTTAAAGGACATGTAAGATCTTAAGT
>NW_019154117.1:21705406-21718036 GCF_002288905.1 Enhydra lutris kenyoni | reverse complement strand
AAATCTCTGAATATAGGAAGACTGGTTTTGATTTTTTGTGTCAAGCTCTCTATGTTTGAATGACTTCCAAACTTCACTAAATGTATTTTTTTTCATTGCTCCCATTTATTTTTATATCTCTTAAAGGACATGTAAGATCTTAAGTCTAAAGAGATAGGGGAAGTCTCGCAAATAACAGTTAATAAAAACTTTTAAAGTAGGAATGCCAAGGGAGGGAAAAATGAAGTCTTGTCTAGACCCAGTCAGTTCTGCTTGACCTAGTTAGAGTTAAATGATATATCAATGGGAAATTCAAAGTAAGCAAACTAGTCTAAGTTTTGTAAAATGTGGCTCTGATGACTTGAGAAGAATGACATCTGATCCTTCTAAAGAAAACACATTTCTCATGGCCGTCAGCATACTACCAAGGAAAAGAGGGGAATAAGCTAAAGCATAAATATTACTATTCCTAGAGGATGTCCTTCAAGAAAGGAAGGTTTTGTCCTGGCTGTGTTTATATAAGTCTTTGGAATATTTGACCAAAAAAATTTCACATAAATGCAAGTCACAGCCAATGAAGTAGAAACTAGTTCAATGTGTCCAAACACAAACTCCAGGGAACCACAGAAAAAATATCATGTTCTCTTGGAGCTTCCATAGTAAATAAATAATGAAGATGACATTGCTAAGACTGTACAACAGTGGTCAGGCTGCAAATGTGACTTAGTTAATGGGCTGACCAAATCAGAACCCAAGAATGTGTTGGAAAGGAGTTGCTATGAGATGGATTAGTACAGATTTGTTTGTGAAACAAGTCAAGCACTTTCAGTGAGTGGAATTAAATAGTATTCTAAATTGGACAAAGTTAATGAAGCCACAAAGTGTACTGAAGCCATCAGTTCTTTATTAATCATTCAAATAAAAGGGAAAGAAATTTTGGTAGATGATAAAGAAAATGGCCTTATCTCAGGTCAGTTGGGAAATAACAAAAAAAAACTCTTCTTCCCCAACCCCAGTTATATGAAGATTTAGATATGTGGTTTACCTCAATAGACATTGCCAGGAATCAGGAGAATATTCCTTAGAACATACATAACATATCTCCTGTACAGAAAATAAAAAACTATAGCACAAGTCTACTAATAGTGTACGTTAATATTTCCAAATACCTGTGATTTTTTTAAGTCATGTGTCTCCAAGAAATAGTAAATAAAAAGATGAAAGTATATCAAAATAGTCCAAATTTGGCATCATTCTATGGTCAATCATTCATTAAAATCAATTGCTTCTGTGCCTCTCTCTCTTTCTCTTTCTCTCTCTCTCTCTCTCTCTCTCTCTCTCTGTGTGTGTGTGTGTGTGGATATACATGTAAATATGTATTCTTTAGTGGATCACAAATTTATTTGAGAAATAAAGATGTGGCAACAGTAGCTCTGCCTTTATTTAAAGACTTTCCCCTCATGATTTTGGCATCAATTCTTAAATATCTCTTGAAGAAGACTATGAAGTCAAGATCTTTGCAAGAGTAAATTGTTTGCCCAGGCCTCATAGAGTTTAACTGTGGCCAATTAAAAGTAATAACTCTTATTTCACTAACTAATGGCTCAGATTGTTCACAAAGGATCTCAGTTCTCCCTCAATAATTCTTAGGATTCCCTTAAGCATGTGTTATAGGAGTTCACAAACAGTCCTCCAAATGATCAACTAGGCTCCACCATGTTCTTCTCAACCTAACCCCCGTCACTGATGTCTGCTGCTGGAAAAACAACATGAGGGTAGTTTACTAAATTCATGTAGCAACAGCTCACCATGAAGATTTGATGTTTGTAGAAGGATGTTGCCTCTTATTGCTTGCAAAGCTGCCTGAAAATTTTTTTTTATACAGGATTGTTCATAACATCTATTATTCATAATAGCCAAAAAGTGGGGAAATATCCAAATGTCCATCGAGTGATAAAGGGATAAAGAAAATATATCCTTACAGGGGCATATTATTTATCTATAAAAAGGGATAAAGTATACATGCTACAACATGGATGAATTTTGAAAACACTATACTGCAAAAAAGAAGGTAGTTGTTACATATTGTATGATTCCATTTTCTTTCCAGAATTGCCTGAAAATTTTTAAGAAGAAAATGACACTAATTTCCCCCAGAGACTTCAGTGCTCTGAAACAGCCATGTGCTTTCTACAGAAGTGGAGGGGCTGTGCATCTTCCCTACTTTCCAACATTGTTTGCCACAAGAGAACTAAACTGAAGTATGTACCCATTTGTCTCACTGAGAATCTCAAGAAAAGGGCTCCTCAGCTTTCATTTATATTTTGTCTGTCTGTCTCTCTCCTTCCCAACAAAATGCTTAGCCAAACATCCATGGGACCAGGTCAAGGGATCAACCTAAAAAAACAGACCTGTGCTATAATCCTTATTCTTCCATTCCCTAGGCTTCCATATCAAATATATACTTCCTCAGTATCTTCCAGCAACAAAAACAAAAACAAAGGGAAAAGGAGAAAAGGAAAATCTTATCCAAACTGGTTCCTCCAAATAGTCTCCTGGCAGGCTGCCCCACCAGTTCATTAGACATAATCTAAATCCCTACCTGGATTAATATAAAGGCCCCAGCTATACAAGGAAACTCAAAATGAAGCAAAATCCCATCTGAGACCATTTGGTCTCAGAAATAAAGTCCAAATGTGAAGCAGGTATAGGTTGAAGAGTTGATTATGAAACAACTCTATAATGAGCTATCCATACTAGAAGGATTCTTTAGCTAGGGGTACAAATGGTGACTCCTGACCAAAACACAATGAGAAGGCATCTGTTAGGGACTAACACCAAGGCTATAGGATGGAAGTAGAGGTCTTCTTCTTTGTTGACAAAGGATACTAAGCCCAAGGAAAAAAGCATGTGGTATGTATGCTCTCCATCTATTGATCTATCTTCATAAACCAGATAATATTATGAAAGAACCTGAAAATGGTATGGGAAGGGAAAGAAGGTAACAGGGAGTAAAAAAGTATATCAGTCATCAAAATTACTGTTTTCATCAAATTATGTCTTTAGAACTGTTCTGGAAAGCAAGTAGTAAACATAATTCCAATAGATGTAAAAACTATGTATAATCACATAGTCTTGTGCAAGTGGAATGCCCTTTAGAATTTTGTTTATATCATTTTAAAAGGGATGGGGGAAGAGAAAACCTCATTTTAGTCCCTTACAGACTGTGCCAAATAAGCTTAACTGATTTAAACCCAACAGGCCTTTGTTCCTTCCACAGAAGGAAGCAAGTATTTCACTACTATCTGTTTCCGCTATGAAAGTTCTCATAAAAAGGGCTATTCTAGGATAAAAGCTCTGGAGAACCACAAGAAGACATGGCAGATTGAGAATAAGTAAAGTATAATAAAAGGAATAAGTAAGACTCTCCTTTGTAAGAAACGGAGATCATACCGGCTACTCTCCAATATCCTTTTCTTGGCTTTAACACCATCAGATGGAGGAAGTCAACGAGTTCTGTTTAAATCACTGCAACCTGCATTTCTGTCACTTGCAACCAAAAGGGTTCTGACAAATACACTGTGCAAGAAGCAGAAGTTACGAATCATGAAAAATGTATTGGGAAAAGTAAAATAAACCAATCACCTAACTAGCTGAGATTAATTTTATGACATTATGACATGGTTGCAAATTCGTTTCAGAGAATTAGTAAAGGAGAATACAGGGATGATAAATCAGTTAATGTAGAGTCACTTAAGGATCTGTGCTCTGGCATCTGAGGTAACATTACAGCTTAAAAATCCTGGAGCCAACCATTTTTCCTAGGCAGTATGTATTAACAGTAAGTCCCGATTCAAGAAGAAAAAGGAGGCAGCTGATAATGGACATTTACTCCCTTGACATGAAATATTTGAAACAACCCACTGGTCCCTATTTTTAGATTAAAAACCAATCACTGGAAAAGGTCCATAACCAGCACAGTAATGAGCCCATGGCCATTTATTTATGGTGAGCTCAAGCTGATTCATGAGCTGCAACTCAATGTCTGGTAAGTACTATGTGACTACTGGACTTTATCAACTTATTTATGGGTGGCCAAGACTTCTCCCAGAGAGTATGTATATATGCAAACACACTGCCTTGTGTGTGGGTGTAGAGGAAGGAGAAAGAAATATATATTCAGTAGTGTACAACCTGACTACATTTTATGAATCTGTCCAATCACATTTGGCTTTTCCATAACTTACTAAGACCATCCACACTGAATTTATTGCAGGATGCATGCAAAACTAGCAGTGCAGGCAAGATGGTAATGAGAGTCTAAGAGAGACACATGCATTTTCATATATATTAATAGTTTATATGGAGAAAAAAACCTGAAGGATAAAAGAGGCATCAAATATTGCCAGAATGACAGATGAAATACTGAAGTGATGAAATACTGAAATTATAGTCCTTTGAAGTAGGCCCTGGGTAAACTAACTACATAGCACATGGCAAGAAATGTGTGGCAACAGTTGTGATGGAATTTGCCTTGATTAATGCCCCCATGTGAAAAGATAAATCTTGCTAAGGAGGTTCTGGAAGTTCAGCGAATGGAAGCCAAATATTCACACTGCCATTTGAGTTCAGAAAGAGAGCTAAGCCTAATACTAACCCTGCGTTTGCATCATGCACAAGCTTTCCCTGTGATGTCTTAAGAAAATGTGAAATATGCACCCACTTTCTTTTCATGTTTCTTCCTAGTAACTGTTATGAGCAATGACCATTCCATTCCTGAAATTAAAGTTTACAAATGCATGTTTTACAATGTGTTTGATGTCTATTAGTTCTTATGTGTTTATTACTATGATCAATAACAAAAATCATTTTTAGAAAGTATGGTGGAAGGGAGAGAAAAATTGGTTCTGGAATTATCTCAATAGATTGAAAGTATAGTTAGTAGCAAAAAAAAAAAAGGGACTGGTATTTGCTGCAAACAATAGCAGATACTATTTTTAACATTTCTACTAAAGAATGTATATAATAACAACTGGGATTTCACCATAATTAGACTCTGTGACCAAGAGAGAAAGGAAAATACTTCAAGGCCAGGTTCTCTAAAACTAAGTTAGGTTGGAAAACCTTAAATCATTGGGCAAGTTTCCTCTACTCAAAGAAGAAAGAAAATTAAAAACACAATCTTTCTTAGTGCCTCATCATAGTCAATAGAATATGGATGATAGAAAATATCTTTCATTGGTATAAGAATGTGCAGTTTAGGGGCACCTGGGTGGCTTAGTGGCTTAAAGCTTCTGCCTTCAGCTCAGGTCATGATCCCAGGGTCCTGGGATCAAGCCCCGCATCCGGCTCTCTGCTCAGTGGGGAGTCTTCTTACCTTTCTCTCTCTCTGCCTGCCTCTCTGCCCACTTGTGATCTCTGTCAAATAAGTAAATAAAATCTTTAAAAAAAAAAAAAAAGAATGTGCAGTTTATAAAATCCATTCTCATTAACTATTTTGTTTTATTCTCTTTCTTGATCTCATTTTACAGAAAACTGAATTTGAAGAAGTCAAGTTGCTTGTCCAGATTTATAGACTTTATAAATGTGGGAGCTAAGGTTAAAACTGGTTATTCCCATAAAATACTCTTTAAGAGTAGAATAGAAGGAAGATGGAATGTCTCCTATATGTTGTACAGTATTCTGGTGTTTTCTCATCTATTCACTCATGTAATTACCATAATTACCTTATAAGATAGGAACTATCATTCCCATTCAAAGATGACAAAACTGAGACTCCCAAGTATTATAAAATTTCCCACAGGTATTTAAGTGGTGGGTGGGTATGAAAACCTGGTTGTGTCTCATATCAAAACCAGGTTCCTCCCATAAAAGGCAAAGTCATACTTTTATGACATTACCACTTTTATTATGCAATGACAGACAAGAACAAAATTAAAGAAAATAATTCACTTTCTTTTCAGAAAATTCCTTTATACTCATTAAAAGCCAACTAAGTGCTTCAGCATTGTATTCAGAATTGTGGGAGAAATAGAAGAAGCAGAAAATGAGCTTCCTTTTCCAAAGGAGATTTCAACATGGAACAATTTTAAAATGCCAAAAAATCTGTGTGCTATTATACAATAACATTAAGGAGTCTTTAATGCAAACAAAATAAGGCAAAGGTGTTAGTAAAATGAATAAAACTATCACTCTATTTCACTGGGATAGAAGGGAAAAAACCAAAAATATTATCCGATCTGGCAGATGTTCTGTATCAGTGATGTTTAATGTAGGAAAGATAATGTTGATCCATGATGTAGTTTAATATGAGCTAACATTTAACCCAAAATTTGAGGCAGATAGTAGTTGAACTCTGGCTTAGTCGCCCAGACCCCTCCTTGTGTTTTCTTTCTCTTTGTAACTAAAAAGGAGAGACTCATGTAGCCGACTGTGGTGGTGGATGAAAAGGCACAAACTATCTGCTGGAGTGGAGTTTACTGGGACAGATGCCTAATTCACATCACCACTAACCATCATCTATATTTCTCACCTCATTTATTTGTTTATTCTTCCCTTAAACACATGGACCAAGTGCCTACCACATGCCCAGCATCAGTCTAGGGATTGCAGGTATGACACTGACCAACATAGCAATGACCTTAGCCAAGACCACCCAGAGAAATGCACAGACTTCACTGGAATGAAGCTGTATAATTTAGAAAGAAAAACTCAGAACTTGGGATCAGAAGATCTGAATTTAATCCCTGGTTCAGTATCTGCATAGCTGTGGATGTATATATGACTCTGAGGCTCAACGTTCTCATCTGTGACATAAAAACAAAATAATGACATGTTTTGTACAAGGAAGAATAGAGAAAGTATATGAAAGCAATTGTAAACACTGGAAATCCACACAAGTGTGATCAACTGTTAATTTTATGTGATGTGTCCTGTCTTATTGTGGTTTCCTTCTCTCTTCAAAAGTCATACACACGTATTGGTTCTACTCAGAAATGTATGTTCCTGCCTGAGTCAGAATTCAGCCTTACTCTGAATATGAACAGAAATTGCCTTTTTGTTGTTCACTCCTCTTGTTTCCCTATTCCACCTTGCTCCATGGCAGCTAAGTTGCCATTACTCCTTGTTTCTGTGTATACACAAATTTCTTTCCTTGTTAATAGCTATCTTTTATATTTTCAAAAATAAATAAGTTCCCCCAAGACCCCAACTCAGGTGACCTCATATATCATTAGCCATAGAAGTCTCAGCTCAAAATGTTTCAGGATTATTGTTTGAGCTATACTGTTAGCTCCTACAACACCCTAGCCCTACCTTAGCTATTTGGCATGAGTACCCCTGCCATGAACCTACCCTAGAACCAATCAATGAGGAACCTAATGAAAGAAGCCTAACAGTGTGCCCCATGAGCAGCAAGAGTAGAATAAATTCATTGCCTCCAGGAAACAAAGGGATGGCCAAGCATTCCTAAGATACCATCCAGTGAAGGTCAATCCAAGGCACTAGTACCTGAAAGGGGGTCTACCTTGCTTCTGATTCTTCTGTCTAGAACCAATTTGCCTGCCTCATTCCTGTTCTCTCCTCATTGACCTGCATACAATTTCCCTGGATAATGCAACCCATTCTAAAAACCTTTAGATACTCAACATCTTTCAAAATCATACCTATCTCTTCTCTTTGCAGGAATTAAAACTGGTAAGTCTTAGAAAATGCTGTGGATTAGCTTCATTCTTTCTTGGATTCTATGTCCAATGGTCAGCTCCCTTCTCTGGGGTTCCATTATTACCCTCATTTTGTCCCATATTCTTCCTGACTTTCCTCTAGTGCTGCCTTTCCCTGGCTCATGGCCTCTTCTCTCCTAGCAAACCAAGCCACATGACTGCAATGTTTCCAACTTGCCAAAAGCCAGAACTGACAGTTTGCAGAGTAGGAGGAGGTATGACTTACTCTTTTGAGAATTGATTGCCACACATGTCAAAGCCCCAACACATTTTCATGCAACGTTTTCATGCAAGAGACAAGTATAAGCTCTAGGACTCAGCCAACTCAAGTTATTTCTTCCTGAAATATGATGCCAACTAACATCTGCCATATTTGATTATTCTGATTTGCTCAAGGATCTCTCTCCAGGGTTAAGATCTTTATCTAAGGAGATATAATTTACTTTGGTGTCTAAAGGCTAAAACAGAAAACAGAATCACACTTTTGAGGTGATCCTCACACAGGGTAAAGTGATCAAAGATCTGGTACTCTTAGCTTAAAGTAGGTTAAACCTACTTTAGGTTAAAGTCCCAAATCATTTTGTGACAACTGTGGGATCTTAAGTTTTCAAGCCTCACCAGAAAGGGAGGGAGGGTTTTTTTAGTTAATTACTAAGGCACTCCCAGCTCTAATATTCTTTTTTCAAGTTTTCCACCAAAAATAGATAAGGAGTTTAACAAATAAATATGGACAAGATTGCTCCCATTTTAGGCCCAATTTGTCCTCTTCCTAATAAGTTACAGAATAATTATTTTCCTTTTTCAGTCCTTTATATATACAAAATTGAGTAATTCTCCATGGACTGCCAAATCATTCAATCAACAAATTACTTAAAAGTGACAGTATCACTGGGGTGCCCAGGTGGCTCAGTTGGTTAACTGACTGACTCTTCATTCCAGCTTAAATCATGATCTCTGGGTTGTGAGATCAATCTCCGTACTGAGCTCCATGCTGGGTTTGAAGCCTGCTTAAGATTCTCTCTCTCCCCAAAGTATAGCATCCTTTCTTGATTAAAACTCTTCACAGTGTAGGGGTAGAGGGAAGATACTTCAATATCATAAAAGCCATCAGTGAAAAACCTGCAGTGAATATCATTCTCAATGGGAAAAAACTGAGAGCTTTTTCCCTAAGTTCAGGAACACAGCAGGTATGTCCACTATCACCACTGATGTTCAACATAATACTAGAAGTCCTAGCCTCAGCAATCAGACAACAAAAAGAAATAAAAAGCATCCAAATCAGCAAAGAAGTCAAACTCTCACTCTTCACAGATGACATGATACACCATGTGGAAAACCCAAAAGGCTCCATTCCAAAATTCCTAGACCTCATATAGGAATTCAGCAGAGTGGCAGGATATAAAATCAATGCATGGAAATCAGTTGCATTTCTATATACTAACAATGAAGACAGAAGAAAGAGGAGTTGATCCCATTTACAATTGCACCCAAAACTACAAGATACCTAGGAATACAATGAAGACAGAAGAAAGAGGAATACAATGAAGACAGAAGAAACAATGAAGACAGAAGAAAGAGGAGTTGATCCCATTTACAATTGCACCCAAAACTACAAGATACCTAGGAATACACCTAACCAAAGAGGCAAAAGATGTGTACTCAGAAAATTATACAACACCCATGAAAGAAATTGAGGAAGACATAAAGAAATGGAAAGACGTTCCATGCTCATGGTTTGGAAGAACAAATATTTTAAAATGCCTATGTTACTTAGAGCAATTTATACATTTAAGGAAATCCTATCAAAACACCATCAATATTTTTCACAGAGCTGGAACAGATAATCTTAAAATCTGTATGGAACCAGAAAAGACCCTGAATAGCCAGAAGAATGTTGAAAAAGAAAACAAAAGCTGGTGTCATCACAATACCGGACGTTAAGCTCTATTGCAAAGCTGTTATCATCAAGACAGTATGGTGTTGGCACAAAAACAGACACATAGATCAATGGAACAGAATAGAGAATCCAGAAAAGGACCCTCAGCAATATGGTCAACTAATCTTTGATAAAGCAGGAAAGAATATCTAATGGAAAAAAGACAATTTCTTCAAACAATGGTGCTGGGAAAATTGGACAGCCACATACAGAAGAATGAAATAGGACCATTTCCTTACACCATATACAAAAAGAGACTCCAAATGGATGGAAAACATAAATGTGAGACAGGAATCCATCAAAATCCTGGAGAATAACACAGGCAGCAACCTCTGTGACCTCAGCCGCAGCAACCTCTTGCTAGACACATCTCCAAAGGCAAAAATGAACTATTAGGGCTTCATCAAGATAAAAACATTTTGCACAGCAAAGGGAAACAGTTGACAAAACCAAAAGAAAACCAACAGAACGGGACAAGATATTTGCAAATGACATATCAGATAAAGGGCTAGTATCCAAAATCTATAAAGAACTTATCAAACTTAACGCCCAAAGAATAAATAATCCAATCAAGAAATGGGCAGAAAACGTGAACAGACATTTCTCCAAAGAAGACATCCAAATGGCCAACAGGCACATGAAAAAATGCTTGGCATCATGGAAATACAAATCAAAACCACAATGAGATACACTTCATACAAGTCAGATGGCTAAAAATAACAAGTCAGGAAATGACATATGTTGGCAAGGATATGGAGAAAGGGGAACCCTCCTACGCTGTTGGTGGGAATGCAAGCTGATGCAGCCACTCTGGAAAACAGTATGGAGGTTCCTCAAAAAGTTGAAAATACAGTTACCCTACAAACCAAAAATTGTACTACTAGGTATTTACCCCAAAGATACAAATGTAGTGATCCAAAGGGGCACTGGCACCCCAATATTTATAGCAGCAATGTCCACAATAGCCAAACTATGGAAATAGTCCAGATGTCCATTGACAGATGAATGGATAAAGAAAATGTGATACACACACACATATACATACAATGGAATATTACTCAGCCATCAAAAAGATGAAATCTTGCCATTTGCAATGACATGGATGGAACTAGAGGGTACTATGCTAAATAAAATAAGTAAATCAGAGAAAAACAACTATCATATGATTTCAGTTACATGTGGAATTTAAGAAACAAAACAGAGGAGGGGTTCCTGGGTGGCTCAGTAGGTTAAAGCCTCTGCCTTCAGCTCAGGTCATGATCCTAGGGTCCTGGGATCGAGCCCCGCATCGGGCTCTCTGCTCAGTGGGGAGCCTGTTTCTCTCTCTCTCTCTCTCCCTCTCTCTCTGCCTGCCACTCTGCCTACTTGTGATCTCTGTCTGTCAAATAAATAAAATCTTAAAAAAAAAAAAGAAAAGAAACAAAACAGAGGAGCATAGGGGAAAGGAGGGAAAAATAAAATAAGACAAAATCAGAGAGGGAGAAAAACCATAAGAGACTCTTCATCATAGAAAACAGACAGGGTTGCTGGAGGGGAGGGGAGGAGGGGATGGGGTAACTGGGTGACGGACATTAAGGAGGACACAGGATTTAATGAGCACTGGGTGTTAATATAAGACTGATAAATCACTGAACTCTACCTCTGAAACTAATAATACACTATATGTTAATTAATTGAATTTAAATTTAAAAAAATTTAAAAAGATTCTCTCTCCCCTCTCTCTCTCTGCCTCTCTCAGTGTCTAAAAATAATAATAATAAAATAAAAAATAAAAGTAACAATATCAGGAACAGAATATGTCAGGAGGAACAAAACAAACATGGTCTCTGCCTTCATAATATGTATAGTCTAGCAGAAAAACAGGCCCCTAGAAGTAAATAACTAATTAAACAAAATAGGTTCTCTCTCTCTCTCCCTCTCTCTCTCTCTCTCTTTCCTTCATTTATCAATGTGTCTTCAGAACCCTGAAAAATACCTGGCACAGGACATGCAACAACAATGATTTTTGATGGGAGAATGAATGAATGGATGAATATATGTATGTATGTAAGAAATCTGCATCATAGAATCTCTGGGGTTTGTTCCAGGGCACAAGAATAACTGTAAGGCAAAACATAATGTTCTAGTTCTTTACTGCTGTCAACACCTACTAAGATATGACATTAGGTATACAAACATCTTTTTGAGAAGTGATTTAACCTGATCACTGTGAAATTAACCTTTGAACTAGAAAAGGAAAAAAAATCATAGGAAATGATGTTTCAGTGAATAAGAACACTTTAAGAACATGGAGAATAGAGAAATGTATACATAAGTGGACATGAGTACCAGAGGAAGGAGTGAATGAATCTCAGAGGTATAAAAGCCACTTACATTGGTTATGCCACTCACAAATTCAAGTTCCCAGTGGTATGATACTCTAGGAAAATATAGGGTCAACTGGTTTATGTAAATATAATCCCTAATCCCTAATCCATGGAGCCCTAGCCAGCTACAGAGGTTTAAATCTAGTGCCCTAGTTTAAAAAAAAAAAAAAAAAGTAAGAAAAACAGTGGACAAATATTTACCTAAATGTAATTATTAAATTCATGAATACATTGGACATGCTATTTTGAACGTTGTTTCCCAAAGCCAAATTGTTTTAAGTTATTTCTAAATATATTTTCTGTAACATTTGTAGCACATAATGGTAAGACCCCTTTGGCACATCTTTGTGATTTGCCATCCAAAAGAAAGGCAAAGTCATTCTGATAGATCTTGGTATAAAATCACATACAGTTGGTGTAAATCAAATACATTTTATAAATGAGCTTAATCAGTTATAATTTTTATAGCAACTTGCTCATTTGAATAGGGACACAGAACACTTTCTGAGGTCTTAGGTTTATTAAGAAAACGAGATGATTATTAAAACCATGAAAGAAATTTGATTTCCTTTATGAAAAGGTATATTTTCCAACATACTTTCATATGATATGCTCTTGAGAATATTCT
>NW_019154117.1:21689268-21705006 GCF_002288905.1 Enhydra lutris kenyoni | reverse complement strand
ATGGAAAACATAAATGTGAGACAGGAATCCATCAAAATCCTGGAGAATAACACAGGCAGCAACCTCTGTGACCTCAGCCGCAGCAACCTCTTGCTAGACACATCTCCAAAGGCAAAAATGAACTATTAGGGCTTCATCAAGATAAAAACATTTTGCACAGCAAAGGGAAACAGTTGACAAAACCAAAAGAAAACCAACAGAACGGGACAAGATATTTGCAAATGACATATCAGATAAAGGGCTAGTATCCAAAATCTATAAAGAACTTATCAAACTTAACGCCCAAAGAATAAATAATCCAATCAAGAAATGGGCAGAAAACGTGAACAGACATTTCTCCAAAGAAGACATCCAAATGGCCAACAGGCACATGAAAAAATGCTTGGCATCATGGAAATACAAATCAAAACCACAATGAGATACACTTCATACAAGTCAGATGGCTAAAAATAACAAGTCAGGAAATGACATATGTTGGCAAGGATATGGAGAAAGGGGAACCCTCCTACGCTGTTGGTGGGAATGCAAGCTGATGCAGCCACTCTGGAAAACAGTATGGAGGTTCCTCAAAAAGTTGAAAATACAGTTACCCTACAAACCAAAAATTGTACTACTAGGTATTTACCCCAAAGATACAAATGTAGTGATCCAAAGGGGCACTGGCACCCCAATATTTATAGCAGCAATGTCCACAATAGCCAAACTATGGAAATAGTCCAGATGTCCATTGACAGATGAATGGATAAAGAAAATGTGATACACACACACATATACATACAATGGAATATTACTCAGCCATCAAAAAGATGAAATCTTGCCATTTGCAATGACATGGATGGAACTAGAGGGTACTATGCTAAATAAAATAAGTAAATCAGAGAAAAACAACTATCATATGATTTCAGTTACATGTGGAATTTAAGAAACAAAACAGAGGAGGGGTTCCTGGGTGGCTCAGTAGGTTAAAGCCTCTGCCTTCAGCTCAGGTCATGATCCTAGGGTCCTGGGATCGAGCCCCGCATCGGGCTCTCTGCTCAGTGGGGAGCCTGTTTCTCTCTCTCTCTCTCTCCCTCTCTCTCTGCCTGCCACTCTGCCTACTTGTGATCTCTGTCTGTCAAATAAATAAAATCTTAAAAAAAAAAAAGAAAAGAAACAAAACAGAGGAGCATAGGGGAAAGGAGGGAAAAATAAAATAAGACAAAATCAGAGAGGGAGAAAAACCATAAGAGACTCTTCATCATAGAAAACAGACAGGGTTGCTGGAGGGGAGGGGAGGAGGGGATGGGGTAACTGGGTGACGGACATTAAGGAGGACACAGGATTTAATGAGCACTGGGTGTTAATATAAGACTGATAAATCACTGAACTCTACCTCTGAAACTAATAATACACTATATGTTAATTAATTGAATTTAAATTTAAAAAAATTTAAAAAGATTCTCTCTCCCCTCTCTCTCTCTGCCTCTCTCAGTGTCTAAAAATAATAATAATAAAATAAAAAATAAAAGTAACAATATCAGGAACAGAATATGTCAGGAGGAACAAAACAAACATGGTCTCTGCCTTCATAATATGTATAGTCTAGCAGAAAAACAGGCCCCTAGAAGTAAATAACTAATTAAACAAAATAGGTTCTCTCTCTCTCTCCCTCTCTCTCTCTCTCTCTTTCCTTCATTTATCAATGTGTCTTCAGAACCCTGAAAAATACCTGGCACAGGACATGCAACAACAATGATTTTTGATGGGAGAATGAATGAATGGATGAATATATGTATGTATGTAAGAAATCTGCATCATAGAATCTCTGGGGTTTGTTCCAGGGCACAAGAATAACTGTAAGGCAAAACATAATGTTCTAGTTCTTTACTGCTGTCAACAACCTACTAAGATATGACATTAGGTATACAAACATCTTTTTGAGAAGTGATTTAACCTGATCACTGTGAAATTAACCTTTGAACTAGAAAAGGAAAAAAAATCATAGGAAATGATGTTTCAGTGAATAAGAACACTTTAAGAACATGGAGAATAGAGAAATGTATACATAAGTGGACATGAGTACCAGAGGAAGGAGTGAATGAATCTCAGAGGTATAAAAGCCACTTACATTGGTTATGCCACTCACAAATTCAAGTTCCCAGTGGTATGATACTCTAGGAAAATATAGGGTCAACTGGTTTATGTAAATATAATCCCTAATCCCTAATCCATGGAGCCCTAGCCAGCTACAGAGGTTTAAATCTAGTGCCCTAGTTTAAAAAAAAAAAAAAAAAAGTAAGAAAAACAGTGGACAAATATTTACCTAAATGTAATTATTAAATTCATGAATACATTGGACATGCTATTTTGAACGTTGTTTCCCAAAGCCAAATTGTTTTAAGTTATTTCTAAATATATTTTCTGTAACATTTGTAGCACATAATGGTAAGACCCCTTTGGCACATCTTTGTGATTTGCCATCCAAAAGAAAGGCAAAGTCATTCTGATAGATCTTGGTATAAAATCACATACAGTTGGTGTAAATCAAATACATTTTATAAATGAGCTTAATCAGTTATAATTTTTATAGCAACTTGCTCATTTGAATAGGGACACAGAACACTTTCTGAGGTCTTAGGTTTATTAAGAAAACGAGATGATTATTAAAACCATGAAAGAAATTTGATTTCCTTTATGAAAAGGTATATTTTCCAACATACTTTCATATGATATGCTCTTGAGAATATTCTTTAAAAATTTTATATCTAGGGCTCTTTATTTAAATCATCATCACACGTTTTAATCTCATTGTGTCCATGGTACTACTAGATGCTAAGATATTCATGGAAAGTGAAAAATACTCAGAACTAGACCTCAAAGCATTTATGGTCTGCAGATTTTACTGACTTGTAATAGCCATTTGAATTCTCAGTACAGCTGACAGTAAAAAAAAAAAAAAATCAAGAAATTGTAGCATAAAAGTGTATTTAATGAAAGGGCAGTCATTTCCAATAAGACAGCTCTCAGAGGAAGGCTGGAAAAGCTTGACATTTGGCTTATGATGAGGCAATTGGATCTTATCCTGATACTTTCATTAGAAAAGAAAGGCATTTGATGTTCTCCTTCAGAACTGAGTTCCAGCTAAAACAGCTGCCACCGTTAACTCCTACCATCACCATCACCATAGCTTTTCCAATAATAAATATTTATCAACCACAGTTATGTGAACAATATAGACTGGTGAAAACAGCATGGGTTTTAGAATTAAATAGATATAAAAAAGACTCACTATAGGCCAGGAACTGTTCTAAGTGTTTTACCCATATTAATACATATAAATCTCTCAACGAGCCTATGAAATAAGGAAATTGATGCAAAATGTTACACACTTTGACCTTGTTTTATAGATAAGAAAACAAAGGTTTAGAGAGGTCAAGTAACTTGCCCAAAATTAAAGGTGATGGTCGAAGTGGGATTTATGCCCACTAACCAAAAAATCCATGCTATCAACTACTGAGCTAGTATTAAGTATCTTAATACTTAAATTTTATAAAGGAAAATATAATCAACTTCTAATTCCTTTGTCCTTTTTTTAAAAGAAGAAATGTAGTGAAAAGAATCATAAAATACTGTATTGAGGAAGAACTGAGTCTTAAATAATACAAAGAACTCAACAATGAGACTTGGAAACTTTCCAAGTAGAGGGAATAGTATTTATAAGGGTCCAGAGACATGAAAGAACAGAGCACAAATGAAAGATAATAAACAAGAATGGGTGGGCTGCAGTGAACAATTAGGAAATGGATTTTTTTAATACTTTGGAATAAATTTAAGAAAAGAAGTATAAAACTTATACTCTGAAAACTACAAAACATTGCAGAAAGAATAAAGATCTACCTAACGGGAAAAAATTATCCCATGTTCATGATCAGGAAGACTTAACATTGCTCCAATGGCAGTATTGCCTCAAATGGTCTACAGATTCAGTGCAACCCCCAACACACCTCCAGCTGACTTCTTTATAGAAATTGACAAGTTTACTCTAAAATTCATATCAAATTGCAAAGGAACCAGAATACCAAAAACAATCTTAGAAAAGAAGAGCAAAGTAGGCAGACTCACTATTCTCTACTTCAAAACTTACTATAGAGCAACAGTAAATAAGACAGTTTGGCACTTGCAGAATAGATATAGATGGATGGGAAAGAACTGAGAGTCCAGAAATAAACCCTTACATTTCTGGTCAACTGATTTTTTTAAAAGATTTTATTTATTTATTTGACAGAGAGATCACAAGTAGGCAGATAGAGAGGGAGAGAGGAAAGCAGGCTCCCTGATGAGCAGAGAGCCCAATGCGGGGCTCGATCCTGGAACCTGGGATCATGACCTGAGCTGAAGGCAGAGGCTTTAACCCCTGAGCCATCCAGGCACCCCTGGCCAACTGATTTTTAACGTCAGTGCCAAGACCATGCAATAGGGAAAGAGTAGTATTTTCAAACAAATGGTGCTGGGACAACTACATAACCACATGCAAAAGAATAAAACTGGACCCTTACTTCACACCATATACAAAATTAACTCAAGATGGGCCAAAGACCCAAATATAAGAGCTAAAACTATAAGACTCCTAAAAGAAAACATGGGAATAAATCTTCATGACCTTGGGTTTGGCAAAGTACTCTTACGAATGACACCAAAAGCATGAACAACAGAAGAAAAAATAGACTGGTCTTCATCAAAATTAAAAATATTTATGTTTTAAAGCATACTGTCAAGAAAGTGAAAAGGCAAACCCCCCCAAAATGAGAGAAAATATATTTGATTTCTTATTGGTAGTAACTTTATTCTATAAAGTTCTAATATGATTAGCAAATAGTGAATTGTTGCTCCTAAGGAACAAAGGATTGGTTTCCTGCAAGCCTCTGGTCAAAACATTTTTATCAACAATCAATTCATAACCTTTTTTGCATGTGTTTCTGTTTAAAGGCAACACTCTAAATATATACTGTTGCATCCCTAAAACTGAACATGGCCAACAGCAATATAATGCATGCCTCAATAAAGCTTATGTAACACACATATTTTTTTTTTTCCTTAAGGCACATCACAGCTTTCTTGTGCTTATGAACACTAGACAGCACTTCAGCATTACACTTGAAAGGTACAGGGGCACTTGGGTGGCTCAGTGTGTTAAGAAGCTGCCTTCAGCTCAGGTCATGATTCCAAGGTCCTGGGATTGAGCCCCACATCAGGCTCCCTGCTCGGCGGGAAGCCTGCTTCTCCCTCTCCCACTCCCCCTGCTTGTGTTTCCTCTCTCACTGTGTCTCTCTCTGTCAAATGACTAAATAAAATCTTTAAAAAGAGAGAAAAAAAATACAGCAAAGTGACCAACAAAAAGCCCAAAAATACCAAAAAAAAAAAAAGGGAAGGAAAGGAGAAAGAAAGATTCTGAAACTAAGTAGACAAATAAAAAAAAAAAAAAAAAAAAGGAAACCTCTTTACAGCATGAGAGCTAAAACAAAAAGAGCAGAAGGTTGCTTTATGTCATCTCAGCTAGGAATGTGTATACCAGCCACCTCAAATTTTTTGCCACCCTGCACATTTGAATGTGAAAGTACCACAAGTATTGATTAGGGGCTACAAATAAATTTCAGTGAGTAGGCACATTTTTAAATATAGAATCCATGAATAATGAGAAATAACTATATTTGCAAATCATATATCTCATAAGTTTCTTATATATAAAATATACAAAGAACTCTTACAACTGAACAATTAAAACACACACAACTAACACAATTAAAAATGGGCATAGGATTTAAATAGACATTTCCACAAGTAAGAAAGTCAAATGAATAATAAGCACACATAAATGTTCAAAATCATTAGTCATCAGGGAAATGCAAATCAAAACCACTATGAGATGTCACTGCATACCCACTAGGATAGCTAAAATAAAAAAGCTGAAATAGTAACAAGTAGTAGCAAGGATGAGAAGAAATTGGAAGCCTCATACACTGCTAGTGGAAATGTAATATGGGGCAACCACTTTGGAAAATAATGTGGTACTTCACCAAATGATTAGACACAGTTACCCTACGACCCAGCACTTCCATCCATAGGTATATATCCAAGAGAAATGAAATCATATGATCACAAATAAACTTGTACATCAATGTTTATAGCAGCATTATTCTTTTTTTTTTAAGATTTTATTTATTTATTTATTTATTTATTTGACGGGGTGGGGGGAGCACAAGCAGGGGGAGTGGCAGCAAGAGAGGAAGGGAGAAGCAGGCTCCCCACTGAGCAGGGATCTCCATTCAGGGCTCAACATTTGGACCCTGGGATTATGATCTGAGCTGAAGGCAGATGCTTAACTGACTGTGTCACCCAGGCACTCCTATAGCAGCATTATTCTTAATAGCCTAAAGGTGGAAACAACCCAAACGTCCATCAACTGATGAATGGATAAACAAAATGTGGTACATCCATTCAATGGAGTATTATTTGGCCACATGAAGGACTGATATAAGTTACAACATGAATAAAACTTAAAAATGTTATGCTAAGTGAAAGAAGTGAGTCACAGAATGCCTGAGTGTCTCAGTCAGTTGGGCATCCAACTCTTGATCTTGGCTCAGGTCATGATTTCACGGTAGTGTGATTGAGCTCCACAACAGGCTCCACAAGGGGTGTGGTATGGAGCCTGCTTAATAGTCCGTCTCTCCCTTTCCCTCTGCCCATGCCTGCCTCACACTTTCTCTCTCTCTAAAAAAAAATAGAAATAAAAAATAATTTAGAAAAAGAAAGAAGTGAGTCACAAAAAACCAAGTACTATATGATTCCATTCTTATAAAAGTCTAGACAGTGAGATTTATAGAGATAGAAAAAAGGTTAGTGGTTGCTTAGACCGGAGAGGTGGGTTGGGGGGTTGGGATGGTGAGACAGGGTGATAGCTAAAGAGTATGAGATTTCTTTTCAAGGTGATGAAAACGTTCTAAAATTGGTGTCCGTCTTACATATACTAAAAACCACTGTACACTTTAAATGGGTGAATGGTACTATATGTGAATTATATCTCAATAAAGCTATTTTTTAAAAAGGAATGCATGGAGCATAGAATTTAACAGTGGTCATTCTGAGATAATGGCCTTGAATCGAAGTAGACACACCATGAGGCAAGAGAGATCAAACAGCAAGCCTAAATCATGTTCCTCTCCATAACAAGTTATCTCACTCATCTTTCCTCTGGCTAACCCATGTAAAAGGAGATTTTCTGCCTTCAGCAATATTTGCTTAGGAGATATCAACATTGAATGTTGTATGTTATCACAACTGGTTCTAACAAACTGAAGCTGACAAATGACCATAAACTCTGAATTACCCCAGGATGCCAGACCCTTCTAGACTTATTTAAAGACTTTTTCCCTTTTTAAAAGACTTTTTCCTAACAAGATTTATTTTAACCAACTACATACAGACCAAAGAACATTCCATCCTATTCAGAGTGCTATTTTTCAATCCTTAAACTTCACTATGTGAAACTCCCTTTACAACACATATCCCCCTCTGTGTCCACTCAGTGAATTTCTTCCCTGTCTGACAGATGGATTCAGCTTTTTTAAAGTTCCTTTGATTTTGGTTTTGTTTATTTGGCACCTCTTATCCAAGGTCCCCCTTCTCCTCTCATTTTTTATCACATTTGCTGTCCTCTCGTATTTTAATTATTTCCTTCCTTTCTACCCCATATCCACCTCCTAAAATTCCCAAATAAGGTATATCAGGACTGCTATCAGCACAAACCATTGTTCTCTTTCTTTTGACTTTTACAAGAGTCTGTGCTCACCACTTTCATCTACTCACTGTATTCACATACATCCCTGTGTGTGGAATGCCATCCTATCTCCTCCTGACATCTTCACTTGTTGAAATCCACCCAGTACACAGAAACCCACTCTAAATTGCTTGGTAGTGCTTTTTAAAGAAACCTTCCCCAATGGCCTCAGCAAACAGTGATCCTTGCTTCTCTGAACTCCTGAGAACTTTGCTTATAATTTTCTCATGTCATTTATCACTTTCCATCAGAGGTTCCAGCTACTGATGTTATTCACTTAATTTTCCTATAAGACAGAAAACTCTTTGAAAGCTGGGAATTTATAAGCAAACAATACACTTTCTATAGTCATTTCAGAGGAAACATTGCCTGAGTTTAGCCTTTGGGATCTTTTAGTTTTTGCAAATTTTTCTAGGTATTTCTTATACTATAAAAACAACAGATCTGTCTATAATGTTTATATTTAAAGATATTTTCAATGTAATCTGTTATTTAAGTCCACAAAAGTATATAAGAGGTAAGTATTTTTATTAGCTCTATTTTACAGATGAAAGTACTTAATTAAGAGAGTTAAAAGACCATGGGGCACCTGGGTGGCTCAGTGGGTTAAGCATCTGCCTTTGACTCAGGTCATGATCCCAGGGTTCTGGGATTGAGGCCCGCATCCAGCTCCCTGCTCCGCGGGAGGCCTGCTTCTCCTTCTCCCACTACTCCTGCATGTGTTCCTGCTCTCGCTATCTCTCTCTGTGTCAAATAAATAAATAAAATCTTTTTAAAAAGAGAGAGAGAGAGAGTTAACAGACCGGATGAATGTCATACAATGGTAATAGTTCCAGTTTGCAAATGCCACCCACTCCTTTCTACTGGTGGTGTCCTCAATAAAAACTAAGGGTGTTCTACAGGATATCTTACTATGGTGATAGACAGTCACATAATCAGTGTTTCTTTTTCATTGTGCTATAGAATTGTGCAATATTATAGTCTTCAGCATCTTGGATTTTCTTACCTATTAACAAACCACCCATCCAGTGATAACCTGCACTCTTAGTGGTTGAACCCAGTTCACCTTTCCTCTAGTTGATACTTAATATCTGCATAATTCTAGTGATTTATTCAGCCTGTTGATGTTGAATCCCATCTGAAAGTTGCAGGATGCTGAAAACTCACAAAGAAGAGCTAGGCAAACTCCAAAAACAAAACATCTCTATTTCAAGGATGAAGATTATACTACCAGACTGACAGTTCCTTGATAACCCTATCTTACAATGATGGGAGAGACAACTAGGAAAACACTGAAAACACCATAATGACAGATAGATTTTCCCTCTAATTTATAAAAGCCTATTCAAAATCTGTAATTTTGAGTTAGGTTGAAAATACATATGGCTTCATGTCTATGGGTCCAGTCAGAAATCGTGAAATCAACAAATCAACCATGAGATTCTTAACTGTGATAAGCCTTTGTCTTCTTATAAATTGCTCTAAGACTCCAAAGGAATCCAAGTTCCTTTAAACGGGACCCTGACAAGAACACAGGCAAACCCTGTTTTACTGTATTTCCCTTTATTGTACTTCATAGATACTCCATTTTTTACAAATTGAAAGTTTGTGGCAACCCTATATTGAGCAAGTCTATCAATACTCGTTCTCCAACAGCATTTGTTCCCTTCATGTCTCTGTGGTACATTTTGGTAATTCTCATAATACTTCAAACTTTTTCATTACTATTGTATTTATTGTGGTGATCTGTGATCAGTGACCTTTGATGTTACTATTGTAATTGTTTTGGGGCACCATGAACTGCACCCATATGCAATGGCAACCAACCAATAAGTGTTGTATGTGTTTTGACTTCATCAGCCAATCATTCTCCTGTCTCTTTCCCTCTCTTCAGGCCTTTCTATTCTCTGAGACACAACAATATTGAAATTAGGCCAGTTAATAACCCTACAATGGCCTCTCAACCTTCAAGTGAAAGGAAGAGCCATAGGTCTCTCATCTTAAATCAAAAATTAGAAATGATTAAACCCAGTGAGCAAAGTATATTGAAAGCCTAGTAAGGCTTAGCCTCCTGTTTTCCAGTTAGCCAAGTTGTGAATGCAAAAGAAAAGTTCTTGAAAAAATGAAAAGTACTACTCCAGTGAGTACACAAATGGTTAAAAAACAAAAACAAAACACCAGGCTTATACTAATAAGAAGAAAGTTTTAGTTCTCTGGATGGAAGTTCAAACTAGCCACAACATCCCCTTAAACCAAAGCCTGATCCAGGGCAAGGCCCTAACTCTCTTTAATTCTATGAAGCCTGAGGGAGGGAGATAAGGAAGCTGCAGAAGCCATCTGAAGCTAGCAGAGATTGCTTCATGAGACTTAAAGAGAGAAACCATCCACATAAAATAAAAGCGCAAGGTAAAGCAGCAAGTACTGATGTAGAAACTGCGGCAAGTTATCCACAAGATCTAGCTAAGATAATTAATGACAGTGGCTACACTAAATAATAGATTTGTGATGTAGTTGAAACAGACTTCTTTTTTTGTTTGTTTGTTTGAGAGGTATAGCATTTTTCATTTATTTTAAACTTCTAGAAAAGGTTACTCAATCAAACAAAAACAGGTAAACAGGGGCCCATTCTCTGATGTTAGAGGAAAGAAGTATAATACAGCATATTTTCTAGACTAGGATAAGCATGAGTATCTTTAAACAACCTTCTGTTGGAAGAAGATGCCATCTAGGATGTGCATAGCTAGAGAGGAAAAGTCAATGCCTGCCTGGCTTTGGAGCCTCAAAGAACAGGCTGACTCTCCTTTTATTTTTTTTTTTTAAAGATTTTATTTATTTATTTGACAGAGAGAGATCACAAGTAGGCAGAGAGGCAGGCAGAGAGAGAGAGAGGAGGAAGCAGGCTCCCTGCTGAGCAGAGAGCCCGATGTGGGACTCGATCCCAGGACCCTGAGATCATGACCTGAGCTGAAGGCAGCGGCTTAACCCACTGAGCCACCCAGGCGCCCCTGACTCTCCTTTTAGAAGCTAATGCAGTTAGAGGCTTTAAGTTGAAGCCAGTGCTCATTTACCATTCTAAAACCCTAGAGCCCTTAAGAATTATGCTAAATCTTCTCTGCTTGTGCTCTATACATGGGAAAACAAAGCCTAGATGACAGGACACCCATTTACAAGTTGGTTTACTGATTATTTTAAGCCCACTATTGAGGCCTCCTCAAAGGGAGGGAAAAAAAAAAAAAAAGATTCCTTTCAAAATATTACTGTTCATTGACAATGTACCTGGTCCCCCAAGAACAAGGTACTGCATCATCCATCACTCTGATGGACATGTAGAACAAGATTAATGTTTCCATGTCTGCTAACACATCATTCGGTAGCCCATGGATCAAGGAGCAATTTCAACTTTCAAGTCTTATTATTTAAGAAATACATTTCATAAGGCTGCAGCTGCCACAGACAGTGATTCCTCTGATGGACCCAGGCAAAGTAAACTGAAAAACCTTCTGGAAAGGATTCACCACTCTAGATGCCACTAAGATCATTCATGATTCATGGGAAGAAGTCAAAATATGAACATTAACAGGAGTGTAGAAGTTGATTCCAGCCTTCACAGATGACTCTGAAGGGTTCATGACTTCAGTGGAAGAAGTAACTGCGGATGTAGTGGAAAGAGCAAGAGACCTAGAATAGAAGTGGAGCCTGAGGATATGACTAAACTGCTGCAATCTCACTGACTATAACAGATGAGCAGTTGCTTCTTAGGTACGAGCAAAGAAAGCTGTTTCTTGAGATGGAATCTACTCCTGGAGAAGATGCTAAGAAGGTTGTTGAAATGACAACAAAACATTTAGAATATTACATAAATTTCGTTGATAAAGCCGTGGCAGGGTTTGAGAAGACTGACTCCAATTTTGAAAGAAGTTCTACAATAGGTAAAATGTTATCAAACAGCAGTGGATGCTACAGAAGTCATTCGTGACAGGAAGTCAACTGATGCAGCAAGCTTCATTGTTGCCTTATTTGAAGAAATGGTCACAGCCAGCTTAACCTTTAGCAACCATCAGCAGCCTAGGCAACACTGAGGCAAGACCTCCACCAGCAAAAAGATTATGACTCACTGAAAACTCAGATGATAGTTGGCATCTTTTAAATTAAGGTATGTACACTGCTCTTTTAGACATAATGTTATTGCACATTTAGTAGACTACAGTATATTACAAACATAACTTTTATATGCAACTTTTATATGAAACCGGAAAACTCATTTGACTCATTTTATTGCGATTTTCACTTTTTTTGCAGTGGTCTAGAACCAAGCCCACAATATCTTCAAGGTATGCCTATATCTCCCATTTTAAAAATTCTGTTCTCAATGAGATTTTAAGTTTCCTGTGGCCAGGGACCACAGTTCACAAATCTTCTCTATTCCTCCTTGGCATCTCATCGATTCGTATAGACAATGCCTAGTGAATGTTCCTTGCCTTAGATTAATTCACAAAGTTGACAAGATAATTCCATATTTAGCACAGACATGACAATGTACTTATCAAGAAGTCACATCTAAATAGCATTCTACATTAAAAATTACTATTAAAGAGGGATGGTTTAGGGGCATCTGGGTGGCTTGGCCAGTTAAGCATTTGTCTTTGGCTCAGGTCATGATATCAGGGTCCTGGAATCAAGTCCCACATCGGGCTCCATGCTCAGCGGGGAGTCTGCTTCTCCCACTCACTCTGTTGCTACCCCAGCTTGTGCTCTCTTGCTCATGCACGCTCTCTCTTTCAAATAAATAAAATATATTTTTTTAAAAGGATGGTTTGATTCTTGTTCTGGATCCCTTTAGGTATCCCTGTCTATTTTGCAGGGAGCAGATCAATAGAAATCCCTCTCACATATGGAAAAACTGAAGCATATGATTTAATTTCCAAAAAATTCATACAAAATAAGATTTAACAGCTTACCAGAATATCAGTTATCCTATACACTGTACATTTAGAATCATTTGATTTGTGACAATGAGTTTTTAAATAAGAATTGTTCATATGTACTAAAAGAAGGAAATGTTAACGTTGTACCTTCTGGAACTTTTAAAAACTTATTTACTAAACAATGAAATACCCTAATGTTTTAAGCCAAACACTCTTCCCCAGCTCCAAAATGTTTTCAGAAATAACTTTTTCCTTGTTAATTTCCCAAATCTTGGCTGCATTTCCTGCTAATTTCAAACATATGTCATATAAGAAATATGTTATTTTTCCAAGCCTAATTTTGGCAGGAGGGCATTTTGGAACTGGCATACAAAGATTTGGGAACAAACAAACAGGACAAATTGAAGTTGCCACAACTTCATAACAATTCTATCTTTTTCATATATCTCCAGGTCCACAAAGGCAAGGGCAACAATGAGGGGTAAGTGGGCTCTACTAAAAATTTCAACATAAGGTAAAACATACCGTGAAATTTTATATCTGACCCTGTAATGTGCTTTACAAAAAGAATCACTTCTAAATCGTAATAACTATTTTAGGATATAGGATGTAAAGTGAACTTAAGACCATGATTACTAGAGTAATACAATTCTGATATTTCACTCTAGTTCCCTGAGATTTATAGTCAAAAGAAATAAATAGGAAAAGCAATGTTAAAAATTCTTCTTAATCTTCCAAAGTTTCACTGTACTGATAACATTTGGAAAACACCAGACATTTACAATTATATAAAATCTGTTTTCTTCAGATACTCTAAAACAGATTTTGTGAAATACTAAGTACTCAAAAGATAAAAAGAAAGTGAATTCCTCACAGCTTCCTAGAGTACTTGAGGACCAAGACATACACAAAGGCACAAACATTTTTCTCCCTATAACCATTCAGATTTATAGTATAAGTATGTAAGAAAAACAGTTAGTATAATAAAAAGAAACCTCGTCTGTAGGCATGAAACGGGGTCTTAATCCCAATTTCATCCTTTTCAAAAACAGTGGATTGCATTGTAGATATCCCTTCCTGTATCTACAACCTTTCAAATGTTACTCATCAATAGATAGAGTCTATTTTACAAACACTTGTGACTTGTGAAAGAAAGTGATACTTTGACAGTTCGAAACCTAAGCCCCAAGAGATATAGTACACTTTCTGAGCTTGCTCTCCCACATTCCTTTCACTATAAGAACAAGCCAGAGCTAGCCTACTGGAAATGACACACATAGAACAGAGATAAGTCTAATGGCCCAGATATATGAGAGAGCAGGTCAAGATTAGCAAAGTCACCTAGCCCATTGACAGCTGACCATAGACACATGAATGAGCCTCACCAAGCCCAGTCCAAATCAGCAAAAACCACCCAGCTGAGTTATAGATTTAGCTGTTCTAAGCTTCTGACTGCTATTTTAAACTTCTAAATTTGGGATTTTTAAAAATTTTTTAATGCAGCTATAACTGATACCTACCTCTAGCTTACTCAAGTAACTTCCTTGTTTAACTTACAGAATAATGTAGGTAATTAATAACATCTACCTTTAAAAACTCTATGTAAGGGGCGCCTGGGTGGCTCAGTGGGTTGAAGCCTCTGCCTTCAGCTCAGGTCATGATCCCAGGGTCCTGGGATAGAGCCCCGCATCGGGCTCTCTGCTCAGCGGGGAGCCTGCTTCCCCCTGTCTCTCTGCCTACCTCTCTGCCTACTTGTGATCTCTGTCAAATAAATAAAATAAATAAAATCTTTGAAAAAATAAATTAAATAAATAAATAAATAATAAAAACTCTGTGAATTACTAAGTAAATCTAAGGTTTAGGAAAAAATTAAAAATCTACAAATGCTTCATTGCTTATAATGATCTGCATATTTCTTCTATTGGAATTAAGTATTAAATTTAGGCCCAAATGCAAAAATTGGCTCAGTTACAGATCAGCAGATGGCACCTATTCAAATACCAAGAGGAGCTTGATTCACAGATTTGAAAAGGTTTAAAAACTCAAACAATAAAATTATTTTTGTATGTCACCAATTTTTAAATGAAGAGATTATTTTAGCAACTTAAATCATTCAAAACAATTTTTAAAAACTTGTTTTCACTTAGACTTACTTTTAAATTTCCTTTAAGACTAGCTTAATCTAGGAGATTTTAGTTCTAAATGGCATCAGGCTGGCTGCCACTCCCTTCTCCTAAAATACCTACAAGGAAGAAAAAAAAAATTAAAAACAGTAACATTTAAAACTGAGTAATTATTGTCTAAATTTGGAGGGAATTTCCTTTAATTATTAAAACCAACAAAGCTGAAATGAGCAAAGCATGTAATGGCTGATCCTTGCATCACTCTGAAAACAAGGATGGCCCACCTGGAGGGTAGAAAATTTTCTTTCTCACTCACTCTGACCCTCTGGCCTAATTAGAGAAACATGCCTATATCCAACCAGAAAAAAAAAATGACTATTTCTGAACTGAGGAAAAGGAGATATGACATAGCCATAATACACCTTCACTTCTTCTCAGACTCCTCAACACCATTTACATTCTGCAGCACCCAAAAAATAAGAGGACAGGGGAGCCAAAGCATATATGGGGAATAGAAGTCACATATTACAACCTGGTGGAATGATTCATAGTTTTATATGGTAGGGAAAAGAGACTGAAAGAGACTTTAAAAGTTTATTTTAAGAGACTAATATATACTCCATTAACTCGTATAACCAGAGACTCGAACTGGGACTAAGAGGCAATTCTATCATAGTTTAGCTAAAACAACTAACTTCATAAATGCCTACAATCTAGATACTAGAGTTTATACTAGAAACTCAGTATATCTACCCATCTTGCAGCTAGAAATGGGTTCAGTCTCCCAAAGTAGACAATAAATGAAACCTATCTTCACATATACCATGTTGACAGATATTAGATTAAAGACCGATACTATCTTTCAAGAAAGAAT
>NW_019154117.1:21661805-21689258 GCF_002288905.1 Enhydra lutris kenyoni | reverse complement strand
GAAAGAAAGAAAGAAAGAAAGAAAGAAAGAAAGAAAGAAAGAAAGAAAGAAAGAAAATAACTATCAGAATAGACACAATGGGCTTCCATTCCTGGGAATGTGGAGCAAATGTACTTCTATTTTTCCTGCTAAGTAGAACTAAAAAATGCTGAATGTCTTTTATATAAAACAAATATAAAAGCACTCTGCAAAGTAGAGAAAAGAAGGCAGACTAACTAGGGAACTCAAGACTGAAGGAAGAATGTGATGCTGAGTTCCTTGGTTTCCTTATTGCCTCAAATATCCTAAATGTTTTCAAAGAAAACTGAAAGCCAGAATATGCCAAAAGGTACAGACAAAAAAAAAAAAAAAAATGCCCAACAGAAACCTGCTCTCACTCTAGCAAAAAGACCAGGAAAAGGTATCCTTATATGACGGAAAACTTTTAGACAGTAATAGCTTTAGTTCAGCCAAACACCATATGCCATAAGCTCAGAGCATGCGGATTAAATGAAAATAACAACAATAATCAATACATGCCAACACTGTGATGACAGATATCTAAGAATTATTTCATGAAAAATTTTTAAAAGCTAGCATATTATAGATTTGGATGAATGTATAATGACATGAATAATGACATGTATCCATCATTATTGTATCATAAGGAATATATTAACTGCTCTTGAAATTATCTGTGCTTAACCTATACACCCCTTGTCCCCACAATCCCTGGCAACCATTAATCTTTCACTGTTACCATAGTTTTGCCTTTTCCAAAACGTCATATAGTTTGAATCATACAGTTTGAATCATACATCATATAGTTTGAATGTAGCCTTTCCAGATTGGCTTATTTCACTTGGTATTATGTATTTAAGTTCCTTCCATGTTTCTTCATGACTTGATAGTTCATTTCATTTTAGTGCTGAAAAACATTCCATCAGATGGATGTACCACAGTTGATTTATCCATTCACTCACTGAAGGACATCTTTGTTATTTCCAAGTTTTGGCAATTAGACTAAGCTGTTAAAATTATCAATGTGGTAATTATTTTGGGGATATAAATTTTTAATTTCTATGGGTAAATACCAAGAACTGCAATTGCTAAATCATATTGCAAGAATATGTTTGCATATTCTATTCCAAAGTGGCTGTATCATTTTGCATTCACACCAGCAATGAATGTGAGTTCCTGTTATTCTATCCCCACTGACGTTTGTTTTTTTTTATTTTGGCCATTCTTGTAGGTTTGTAGTAGTATCTCATAGTTGTTTTAACTTGTATTTCCCTGATGACATATGATGTGGAACATTTTTTTTTCTTTTTTTTTTTTAAAGATTTTATTTATTTGACAGAGAGAGAGAGATCACAAGCAGAGAGAGAGAGAGAGAGAGAGAGAGAGGAGGAAGCAGGCTCCCTGCCTAGCAGAGAGCCTGATGTGGGACTCGATCCCAGAACCCTGAGATCAGGACCCAAGCTGAAGGCAGAGGCTTAACCCACTGAGCCACCCAGGCAGCCCCGGAACATTTTTTTTATATGTTTATTTGCCATTTGTATAAACCCACAAAATATACAACACCAAGAGTGAACCCTAATGTAAACCAGGAACTGTGGGTGATTATGAAGTGTCAATGTAGTTTCACAAATTATAACACATGCACCACTCTAACGGGGGTATATTGTAACTGGAGAGGCTAGATATGTGTGAGGACAGGAGGTTTATGGGAACCTTTTATACCTTCCTCTCAATTTTGCTATAAACCTAAAACTGCTCTTAAAAAATAAAGTCTTTAAATATGAAAAAGAAAAGCCATCATAAAAATGCATCAACAAATAATTATAAACACATTTGACAAAAATGGAAAATACTGAGTCTCAGCAGAAAAATAGAAGATATAAAGAAGAACCAAATGGAAATATTGGAACTAAGAAATACAATAACCAAAATAACCAAATGTATGAGCACAACAGAAGAATGGAGGTGACAGAGGAAAGAATCACTGAACTTGAAATAGTATAATAAAAATTACCCAAACTGAACAACAGACAAAATAGAGCCCCCCAAAGATGAACAGAGCCTTAAGAGTTTGTGATTCTATAGCAGAAGACCTAATATTTGTATGACAAATGTCCCAGGTTAGAAGAGAAGGTGAGGCTGAAAAAGAGCTAAAGGAAATAATAGCTGAAAAGTTCTCAAATTTGGCAAAAGACATAAATCTAAAACTCAAGATGATAAGCAAACACCAACAGCATAAACAAAAAACAAACCAACAAACAAAAAATCCACATCAAGACAAAAAAGTTACACTTCTGAGAACTAAAGACAAAACAAAAACTTCAAAGCAGCTAGAGAAATGACATCTTCACTGCAGGGGGAAAACAATTTAAATGACATTGGATTTCTCACCAGAAACCATGGAGACCAGAAGAATCTGGCATGATTTTTTTTTTCAAGTATTAAGATGAAATAGTTCTGAAATTAGAAATCTATATTCAGTGAAATTATCCTTCAGAAGTGGAGGCAAAATCAATATATTTTCAAATGAAGGAAAACATACCCCTAAAAAAATGGTTAAAAGGACATTCTCTAAAGAAATCAAATAATAAAATTCGAATAATGCAACATCAGTAATGAAGAAGGAAGACAATAAGCAAAAACACTGATAATTAGGATTGAGTTTCCTTCTCCGCTTGAGTCTTCTAAAGTTTGCTTGATTGTTCAAACACAAGGGTAACACTATCTGATGTTCTAAATGTATATATAGGAATATTTAGGACAGTTTTTAGTATAAATGGTGAAAGGCAAAAAAAAAAGGTAAAATGAGGTAAGTTTTTGGCCCTTCAGTGTAAACTAGTAAAATAACACTAATAGACTGATAGTTACATATAATGTAATAGTTACAGCAATCATTGAAAGGCCATATCAAGAAATATACTCAAAACCACTACAAATAAATCAAGATGAGAAACTGAAAAAATTTTAAACAATTCACAAGGAGGCTAGAAAAAGACAAGGGTGAAGAAAAAGAGAGAAAAATAGGAAAAAAGTAAAACAGCAGACTTAAGCCCTAACACATCAAAATTGCATTAATATACATAGTCTAAATACACTAATTAAAAGACAAAGATTAGGACAGTGGATTAATGACCCAACGATATACTACCTACAAAAAAGTCACATCAAATATAACAATATAGGCAGGTTAAAAATAAAAGGATAAAATAAGATAATAAAAAAAAGCAGGGTGGTTGAGTTATGGACATTGGGGACGGTATGTGCTATGGTGAGTGCTGTGAAGTGTGTAAACCTGGTGATTCACAGACCTGTACCCTTGGGGCTAACAATACATTATATGTTAATAAAAAAATAAAAAAAAATTTTTTAAAAGCAAGGTGGTCACATCAAAGCTGATTTTAAAAAAACAACAACAAAACTATAGAGCAAAGAAACTTATCAGAAACAAAGAGGGACATTATATAATGACATAAGCATCAATCCACCAAGAAGATTAACAATCTGAAATATGTACCAAACAACACAGCTGCAAAATATGTAAAGCAAAAACTGTTAGAACTGAAAAGAAATAGAAAAATGTGCAATTATAGTTGAAGACGTTAATAATCCTCTCTCAACAATTAATAGAACTAGACTGAAAAGCCACAAGGAAATAGAAGAACTCAACCATACCATCATCCAAGAGGACCTAATCAATATTGATTGAACATTCTACCCAACAAAAGCAGAATAAACATTCTTTCCATATGTTCACAGAACATACACCAAGATAAATTATATCTAAGACAGTAAAATAAACTGTAAAAAATTTAAAATAATTGAAATCATAGGTGTGTTCCCTGACCATGATGGAATCAAACTTGAAATTAATAAAAGAAAGATAACAGGAAAATCTCCAAATACTTGGAATCTAAATAAAACACTTTTGAAAATGTGGATTAAAAGAAAATCTCAAGGGGAAAAATAAAATATTAATTGAATGGGGGAAAATAAAAATGTAATATATCAGACTTTGTGAGATACAGTAAAAGCAGTGCTAAGGGAGAAATCAATAATACAAAATGCATACATCAGGAAGGAGAAGTCTAAATCAATAATCTATGTTCTCAACTCAAGAAACTAGAAGAAGAACAAAATAAACTCAAAGCAACCATAAGGAAGAAAACAATAAAAATAAGCAGAAATCAATGAAATAAAAAACAGAGAAAACAGAAAAATATCAGTGAAACAAAGAGCTGGTTTTTTGAAAAAAGAAAAAAAATCAACAACATTGACAATCCTCTAGCAGGAATAATAAAAAAGACAGATGAAACAAATTTCAGTATCAGTAGTGAAACAAAGAATATAAGTACAGATCCTCTGGATAAATATCTAGAAAAGATAATAAGGGAAAACTATAAACAACTCTACACACTTAGATGAAATGGATTAATAGCTCAAAAATCACAAATTATTATAATTCATATAATATGAAATATTAGATGAATAGCACCATAACTAATAAGAAACATGATTTATAATTTTAAAACTCTCATAAAAGAATCTCCAAACCCAGGTGGTTGTATGGAAGAACTCAATAAAACATTTAAAGAAGAATTAATACCAGTTCTATACAATCTCTTCCAAAATATAGAAAAGAGCACTTCCCAGTTCACTTTAAGAAGCTAATGTTACCCTCATATCAAAACCAGACAGACAAGTCACACACACATACAAAACTATAGACCAAGAGTCCTCATGAGTATAGATGTCAAAATCCTTAACAAAATATCAGCAAATAGAATTCAGCAATATATAAAAAGAATTATATATCATGACTAAATGGGAATTATTCTGGAGATGAAAGGGTGTCTCAATATTTAAAAAAAATCAATGGCTTAATATACAAAATATCAATACACAATCTGTCAATGTAATCTAACAAGTTAAGGACAATCACAGAATATCAATGCAGAAAAACATTTGATAAAATTCAACATCTATTCATGTTTTAAAAGAAATTACTCAAAAAGACAGAGAAGGGAACTTTCTCAACTTGATAGAGAACATCTACAAAAAAACCTACTGCTAACATGATAGTTATGGTGAAAAACTAACATGGGAAACAAAGAGCGTCCACACTCATCACTCTTATTCAAATACTAAAAATAAATTCTAATAAATGCAGTAAGCAAAATTAATGAATGCAGATAATAAAGGAAGAAATAAATTGTCTATATTTGCAGATGATATAATTGTGTACATAGAAAATCCCAAGGAATCTAAAGGAAACTCTAAGAATTAAGTGAGTTCAAGTAAGGTCAAGGATACAAAGTAAACATTTTTTTTATGTTTTTAAATATTAGCAATAAGCATGAGAATCCCAAAATTTAAAAAAAAAATTCCATTTACAATTGTTCAAAAAAATAGGATTTATATGCTAAAAGCTACAAAACACTTATGAATAAATTCAAAGAATATCTAAATAAAAGATATAACATGTTCATGGACTAAAGCTCATCAAGTAAAGATATCATTTCTCTCCAACTTGATACACTGAATTACATAATTCCTATCAAAATCCCAGCAAGATTTCTTCAGACCATTTATCCTAAAATGTATACAGAAAGATAAAATAATTAGAATAGCTAAAATGATTTTGAAAAAGATGAATAAAGTAGTAGGAATCAATCTACATGATTTCTAAATTTATTTTATAGTATCTACTTACATGTATGTTTTCATTTATGTGTATTTATATATATGCATGTCTATATGTATATATGTTTATGTATATAAATAAAACTACTATAAGTATGTGTGATATCCAAGACTGTGCAGCATCAGTAGAGAAACAGACACATAGGTCAATGGAACAGAACAGAGAACCCAGAAAGAGAACCATGCAAATATGTCCAACAAATTTTGACAAAGTAGAAAAACAATTTGATCAAGAAGCCCTTCAATAAATGGTGCTAGAGCAAATAGACCTCCATAAATTAAAAAAAAAAAAAAAAAAGAATCCCAACCTGTCTCACACTTTACCTAAAAATTTGTTCAAAATGGATTACAGAGGTATTACAGAGGTACCCAGGTAGCTCAGTGGGTTAAGCCTCTGCCTTTGGCTCAGGTCATGATCTCAGGGTCCTGGGATCAAACCCCACCTCTCTGCTCAGCAGGGAGCCTGCTTCTCCCTCTCTCTCTGCCTGCCTCTCTGTCTACTTGTGATCTCTGTCTCTCTGTCAAATAAATAAATAAAATCTTTTTTAAAAATGGATTACAGACTTAAATGTAAAATATGAAACTATAAAGATTTTAGAAAAATAAAAACATAAAAGAAAATCTAAAGCCAGGCAAAGAATTCATAAACTTGACACCAAGGGCATAATCCACTAAAAAAAAAAAAAAAAAAAAAAAAAAAAGATAAGCAGGACCATGGGCCATGACAAATAGTTCCACTAATAATAGGAGTTATGGTTGGGAGTGATGGAACTTAGGGCCATGTGACAGCACCTTGACCTCTGAAAGGGCTACAGACTATGGTCAGTCACACAGGTGGTCAACCACATCTAGAGGACCAACCCCCAATGAAAACTCTGTAGTTGGTATCTTATATCCTGCCTCATGAACTTCTTGTCTTGGTTTATTTTAATCTGTTTCTTTTCACTGTAATAAACTGTAACTGTGAGTATAAGAGCTTTGCTTCATTCTGTGAATTCTTCTAATGAATTTTTGAACCTGAGGGCAATCTTGTAGACACCCAAACTTGCAGTTGGTGTCAGAAGTAAGTGTGTCTTGGGGACCTCCTAAACACTGCAGAAAAAAGAAAAAAAAAGGTAACAGAAAATTGTTTTGAGGACAGATGATTTTACTGATGCTTATTCAAAATTTCTAAGGAACAAATGCTACCTATGTTATAGAAATTATATATAAATATTTTTAAAGATGCCAAATAACCCATTTAATCTTATGGAATTAACTTTAAAATGATACAAAATACTAATTTTAAATAATAGCAAGCACTTCAAAATATACTAAGTAAAAAAAGAAAAAAAAGTCACAAAGGACAACATATTGTATGATTCCATTTATATGAAATGTCCAGAACAGGCAAATCTATAGAGATAGATACTAAATTAGTGGTTGCCCAGGACTGGGTAAGAGGGAAGGGACACAGTGTAGTGGAGGGTGGGGTGAAGTGACAGCTAAAGGTATAGTTTCTTTTTAGAAGGAGAAAATGTTCTAAAGTTGATTGTGGTAAGGGATACATAACTCTGAATGTAATAAAAACTATAGAATTGTACATTTTAAATGGTTGGATTATATGGTATGTGACTTATATCTCAAAAGGCTATTAAAAATACAAATAGCAATCATTTATACAAGTTGATAGATTTCATTTATCAGTATAGATCCTATTAAAAAAACACTAACATAACAAATGTAACTGAATTATATATGAACTATCCACTATGACTAAGTACAATTTAACCCAAGACTGTAAGGATGGTTTAATATTGGGAAATAGATTAATATATAGGAAAATTTTCTCCAAGTGTATTTTTTTAAAGATTTTATTTATTTATTTGACAGAGAGAGCGAGAGATCACAATTAGGCAGAGAGGCAGGCAGAGGGGGAGGGGAAGCAGGCTCCCTGCTGAGCAGAGAGCCCCATGAGGGGCTTGATCCCAGGACCCTGAGACCATGACCTGAGTAGGCTTAACCCAGTGAGCCACCCAGGCACCCCCAAGTGTATTTTTTTAACTAAGTTTCCTTAGATAGCAGAAGCATATTTGATCAAAATCAATAAACATACAGTTTATAATTTTTTTTTAACTAGGCATATTTGGGATTCTCTTGGCAGTGATTCTTATGGCCACTGATTCCATCTCACTTTCTTGAATAATTTAGGTCCTGGTTAATTTAGGCCACTCTCTTCCTGCTAGTCAATGATTAATTCAAGGACAGGTAAACTTAAATTCATTAGGAAAGTAGATTTCTTACTCTTCAGAGAGTTATAAGAAATTGACTTCTCTCATTTGTTCAATGTGAACAAGTATGTTGCTATTACTGGAATCCACCATCAGACCATGAGGGAAAATAAGTTAGGTATGGAGTGAATTGTATGGGATAGGAAAGCAGTGTTTTTGTTTATGGCAACAAAGTTTAGTCAGTATGCTGATATCTGTTACTTGTGGCCAAAACCAAACTAACAAATAAACAAATGTAATAAATGTACATAATTAAAAGAAATAGTGATAACAATGTCTTAAACTTAACAATAAATCTATTTACCAATAAGCACTAAAGAGTTCTCCATAAGAATTAGAAACAAGTATACTTATTACCAAAGATCACTATATTAAATTGTTTTGGAAACAATTGCAATAAGACATTAAGTAGAAATAAGAGCTATACCTCCTGAGCAAGAATATAAAATGGTATCTAATACAGTTATTATGTGCCAGAACTAATTGCCTTACATACATTAACTCACTGAGTTCATAAAACAATCCCATTATGTAGATGCCACTGTTATCTTCATTTTGCAAATAAAGCACAGAGAATTAAAGTAATGGGAGGAGTTGGGAGATGGGTGTCAGAGACCATATCATTAATATACAAACCTCTTTCATAATTTGCACATGAAATAACTTTTGACAATAATACTCACACACACAAGATCACAAACTCTAAAAGGCAGAATTACAAAGAATATTCTAAATCCAAGATTGAAAGAGTTAACAACAATTTCTTTCCTCTAGCCTCAAGGATGACTATGACTTACTCAAGAAATTGTTAGGAGTATATTTGCAGTGGTTCCAGGATAAATAATAATCTCCAGGTAAGGATCTGTTCTTGCCAAGCACCTGCAACTCCCTTTTGAAATTATTTATTTATTTTTTTTAAAGATTTTATTTATTTATTTGACAGACAGAGATCACAAGTAGGCAGAGAGGCAGGCAGAGAGAGAGAGGAAGGGAAGCAGGCTCCCCGCTGAGCAGGGAGCCCGATGCGGGGCTCAATCCCAGGACCCTGAGACCACGACCTGAGCCAAAGGCAGAGGCTTAACCCACTGAGCCACCCAGGTGCCCCCGAAATTATTTATTTAGTAGTAAAGAATCTATATTGTTAAGATTCAGGGAACTGGAAAATAGGCCCTACTACTTGTATCCAAAAGAGGCTACTTAATAAGCTGTATAAAAGTTGAAGGAACCCTGGAACTAATAGTTTACTTAAGTTGAGATGGTTAGCCCACACAGCCTTATCTCCCAATCTCCATGAGAATAGCAAGTGTGAAGTAACTGGGATATTGGAATCTGTGCCTAAAAAATCATAAAACCCCTTCTATGTTGTTTTTGTTGTGCATGCTGCTTCCTTGTATATCTGTATTTTTCCCAATGTTAAAGCTGCATGAAGCCAGAGTGCTTGGTGGCTCAGTCAGTTAAGGATCTGCCTTCAGCTCAGGTGAGGATCCCAGGATCCTGGGATCAAGCCCCACATCCGGATCTCTGCTCAATGGGGAGTCTGCTTCTCCCTCTTCCTCTGCCTGCTGCTCCCCTGCTTGTGCGTGCTCTCTCTCTCTCTCTCTGACAAATACACAAAATCTTTAAAAAAAAAAAAAAGCTGCATGAAGCCTATTCTATATGTAGTAAGATAAATAATACAAATCAGGGGGATAAACTTGGGCCTTATTAATGAAATGTTCCATAGAAATAAGCCTTCTTCCTTAATAAATAAAAATTTAAAGTACATATGAAATGAATTTCTCATTGATTACCAGGATTACACAATAATGAGACTCTTGATCAAAATTTCATTCAGTAATATATGTGGAGTTTTGCGATTCTCAAGGAGGAACACTGGGTCCAAAGAACAGATGTTTGACAAACTTTTTGACTGCAATGGTGAAAGTCCGTTCAAACCAGTTTCTGGAAAAAGGAAATTCAATGATTTACTGAATCAGGAAGCCATGGATACATATGATGTCTGGCACAGTAAAATCAACGGATTCAAACAATATTATCAGGACTCTCCTTCCCTCTCCATTTCATGATTCTATTACTCTACCTATCTACATTCTTCATGCAGCTATTGTCACATGGTAGTCCATATGGCCACCACAAAGCCAACCATATCTTTTCAGCTTAACATCCCCAGCTTAATTTAACATTTTCAGAAATAGAATTTCACTCTCCATCCATATATATATATATATATATATATATATATATATATATATATACACTGTGGAATTCTATACTTTCCCCTTATCCAAAGTTGGTCAGACTCAAGGTTTAAGGCACAGACTGCCAAATCTGCCCAAGACTTCTGACACTAACTACAATGTTTAAGGCAAATAGCAAAACCAGAGGGAACATTCCCCACAAAACTGCTTTTTAGACACCAGCCACAAGTTCAGGGGTCCCAAAGGACTACGTTCACTTGAAACCAGCTAGTTATAAATTCAGGGTTTCCCAGGTCCACCTTCAGTTTCAATAATTCACTAGAACAACCCACAGGACTCAGGAAAATATTAGACTTATCATTATAGGTTGTTTTTTTTTATAGCAAAAGAATACATGTTAGATCCAACCAAAGGAAAAAATGCATAGGGGAAAAGTCTGGATAATGTAACAGATATATGTATGTTTGTGTGTGTATGTATCACACAATACACACACACAGACACACACACAATGGAATATTATTTAGCCATAAAAAGAATGAAATCTTACCATTTGCAATAACATGGATGGAGCTAGAGTATAATGCTAGCTGAAATAAGTCACTCAGAAAAACAAATACTACACGATTTCACTCATATGTGAAATTTCACAAACAAAACAAACAAGCAAAGGGAGAAAAATGAGAGAGAGAGAGAGGAAACCACAAAACAGACTCTTAACTATAGAGAACAAAGTGATGGTTCCCAGAGGGGAGGTGGATGAAGGAAGGGGTTAAATAGGTGATGGGATTAAGGAGGGCACCTGTTGTCATGAGCACCCGGTGTCGTATGTAACTGTGGAATCACTATATTGTACACCTGAAACTGATATAACACCATATGTTAACTAACTAGAATTAAAATAAAAACTTACAAAAAGTAAACTTTATCATAGGTATGTATGTATAGGAAAAAAAACATAGTATACATAGGATTCAGTACTCTCTGCAGTTTCAGGCATCCACTAGGGGTCTTAGAACATACCCACTGTGGATATGGGGTACTACCATCCTTCATTATCCAAAAATACTCAGAAATATCCTAAAATATTACTTTAAAATTAAAATATTCAAAAATATTACTTTAAAAACTAGTAGATATCTTAGAGGAGATAGAAAGAAAGAATTTTTTAAAAACTATCATTAGAAACTAATCAAATTGAAATCAAAGCAAAACATTAAGCATACATATAAGAAAGCTATTTGAAGAGTATGGTTTCAATAAATATTTGTCTATAGTATATATTTTAAAATTAGGAATACATTTTTCCATTTCTTCTTTCCTTTGAAGTATAACACCTAATAAAAACAACTGTTGTTATTTGTGAAAGAAAAACATCATTTTATAAAGAAAACGTCAGTTTTCTTATTTACAAAATTAGGTTATTACTTATCTACTAAATTACTATCCTACTACATAGGATTATTAAGAAGATTAGAGAAAATGCTTATAAAATGCCAAGCACGATCTCTGGCAACTAAGAGATAGTATCAGAGAAAGATCACACTGCTGTGGCTCCAAATTAAAGGTCCCAGCTCAGATTTGGCAAATAAGATAACCAAATATATGATCACTACTTAGGAAAAGCAGAACTCGAGAAAACCATTTCCCAGGGCTTTAGAGTGAGGGAGAAGTGCATAAAGAAAAGAGATTTGAGTTGGGAAACAAAAGTGCTGATTTCATGCTTCCTTCCCACCACTTTCTGTATTAAGCAACCACAGCCAAGTCACTAAACTGGCCTCAACTATTACAAAGGTAAAGTGGGGATAATAGTCCTTATTTTCCTTATTGGATTCTTCATTTGATATGTTAAGAAAGTATTACACAAAAAGAGTGGCACTAGTAGTTGTGACTATTTTTTGTTGTGTACCTAAAAAGAAATATCACACAATTAAGGCAAAATATTTAAACTTCAATTGCTTGCATAATTAATGTGTCAAGAGGGAAAAGTTTTTCACATTACTCCACAAACATAAGAGGCATCTCACCACATTTTTAAAAAGCATAAAATGTTAATGATATGTCTAATAATAACGTGTTATGTCAAGATTTAGAATTCATGACTAAGAAGATAAGACAGATGGCTATAAATGTATATATTTAGCAATAATAATAGCAGAATTAACAAATGCCAATCCTGTCAATGAGAATACTGACACTAGCACAGTATGGTAGAAGATTATGAACACCATCTTCCAAATACCCAAGCTCCAAGTTCCATGGGAACAAATTTCCCAGGTCACATAAGATATATTGAGTTTTATTATTTTAAGGATCCTATGGTATAACAATCGCTTTTAGCCTGAGTCAGCACAATTTCTAAGTTGTGACCAAAGAATAATGTAGGTCCCCTGACAAGCTTCCTCATTAATAATAACCATCTTCCCTCTTCCATCTGAAAATGTCAAAGGACCCGACTGATAAAATTTTCCATACATTCTGAGCATCACAGTACTTCAATGAATATTGCTTCAAAGGCAGACTCCCACCCAGGAAGTCTTCAAGCCACCTTTGACTCCTCTGTCCCTTCAAGCCCTCACATTCAATGTTATTACATTTCCTGGATATTTCCTTAAGATATCTCTTAAATTTGTTCCTTTACTTCCATTTTCACTGCCACAATCATAGTCCACAGCATGACCTTTTGTCAACACTCTCATCTCCAGTTTTTTCTCCCTTCAATCCAGCCTATAAATCCCTGCCCATTTACCTCCCTAAAACACTGCTTACATCCTGCCACATGCTTTCTCAGGAGCCTATACTCAAGTCCATCCTTTGATCCCAGGGAGGAGCTTTCAAAAAGCACTGATGCCCAAGTCCTACCTAAAGAGGTTCTGATTTAATTTATCTGGGATGGAGCCTAGATATTAATTTTTCTTTAAAGGTTCCTTGGGTGTTTCTAGGGTGTTTCTAATGTACAGCCAGGTTTGGGAACCACTTCAATGCATCTCTAGTGCCTATTAAGTCAAACTAAAACTCCCAGAGCAGACGCTGCAGGTGCTTTCCTGAGATTCCCTCCCATTCCTTTGACCTTTCTATGCACCATCCCATGGCTTCGGTGTGATTAGTTCCTAATGCCCATCAATACATGCTACTCTTCTGATGACTGCCCTTGTGTGACTAGTGCTATTGCATCCTTGTTCCTGCAGAGAAAACAGAAGGGGCCTGGGGATTTATATCCCCTGGGGTAGCTCTAAGTCAATGCCTAAGTAATGTGGGAGTATGACTGCCTAGCTCCCTTGGCTGGATCTGGGCATATTCTGAGGTGTAATTTACACTTCAGAACTCCCTAGCAGACCAGACTAAGACAAAGACTTTACCTAAATACACACACACACACACACACACGCACACACACACACACGTGGATTTTTCCCCTTGCTTTTCCCCCCTTCCCTTTACTCCCTTACTTGTTTCATCTGGTAGCACTTCCTTAAGAAATCACTTGCACACAAAACCTCATCACAAGGTCTGCCTATGAAGAAGCCAACCTGTCTGACATCTTGCTCAAAACAATTCATAACTTGGTCCCACCATGTTTTCTGCAATTATGCATCATGTACCAGGTGTGCTAGTTTTCTCATCAATTGTACTTACCCACAGTACTCCTTAAGTCTGCTATTTCCCAAGTGACCTCTGTGACTATCATAACTTCCTAACTTCCAAAAACAAACTCCAGCTATCACTCCCACCCCATGCATAGCCCAAAGCCCTATCCATGAAAAGTGCTCAATAAATGTGGTTTGAACTGGTGCTGCCTCCCCCATGAAACGTGTTTCAACAATTCTAGCACATATAACCCTAGCTGTATTCTCCAACTTCTATATTTAATGTCATCCACATTCATTTGTTGAGTTATTCAACAAATATTTATGTGATTACTATGCCCCAAGACCTGTGCTCACCATGGGGAATGAAACAGTAAGTATGGGGGTGCCTGGGTGGCTCAGTGGGTTAAAGCCTCTGCCTTTGGCTTGGGTCATGATCTCAGGGTCCTGGAATCGAGCCCCGCATCAGGCTGTCTGCTCAGCAGGGAGCCTACTTCCACCACCACCACCCGCCACGCCTGCCTCTTGGCCTACTTTTGATCCCTGTCTGTCAAATAAATTAATTAATTAATTTAAAGAAAAAAAGAAACAGTAAGTATGGATTTTATTTGTTCTCATGGAGTTTAGAATCAAGTTAAGGATACAGATATTAAGCAAATAATCACACTAATAAATGTTGATTTATAGCCATGAACATCTAAAGTGAGATAAAATGGTGCTGTGAGAGAACATAAAAAGTAATAATTGTCCTTAACTAGGACTTCTCTGAGTAAATAATGAAGAAGTGATGACCTAAAATTATTGTCCTTCTCTATTTTAGAGATTCTTTTTTTTTTTTTAAGATTTTATTTATTTATTTGTCAGAGAGAGAGAGATAGAGAAACGGCGCAAGCGAGCACAGGCAGACAGAGCGGCAGGCAGAGGCAGAGGGAAAAGCAGGCTTCCTGCCAAGCTAGGAGCCTGATGTGGGACTCGATCCCAGGACACTGGGATCATGACCTGAGCCGAAGGCAGCTGCTTAACCAACTGAGCCACCCAGATGTCCCTCTGTTTTAGAGATTCTTGGTCCCACCCCCTGAAATTGCATACAAATTTTGTGTGACTATGTATTATTCTTTCAATAGATTTTTAAGAGGTCCATAACCACAAATGTTGCACAATGCCAATCCTATAGAAAACATGCCACATTTATCAACTGCCTTCTACGTGTACCCTATCTGGAGGTCCCTGTTCATAGAAATGTTAATATTTTCTTTTGTATTTGATATTATTTAGTAAAATGTTAGACATATGCTCATCACTTAACAAATATTGTTATCCTCGGGGCGCCTGGGTGGCTCAGTGGGTTGAGCCTCTGCCTTCGGCTCAGGTCATGATCCCGGGTTCCTGGGATCGAGCCCCACATTGGGCTCTCTGCTCACCGGGGAGCCTGCTTCCCCCTTTCTCTCTTGGCCTGCCTCTCTGCCTACTTGTGATATCTGCATCGAATAAATAAATAAAATATTTTAAAAAATATGTATTGTTATCCTCCCCCTGCTTTTAGCCTGAGTATTTCCACAGAACACAGATTCTCAAAAAAACAAATAAGCAAAGTGTCTTTATTTTCTTTATTAATTAAGGGCCCATTTTGAGCAGTTGTGGGTGGGGTGAAATGATTATCTTGGTTTTGTTTGGGTACCAGGAAAACAAGAGCAACAAAACAGGATTTGCATGTTAAAACCTGCTTGTACCAGGCTAGTGCCAAACAACTGTCTACATAGGCTTCAGTGTTCTCTACTTCAGTGTTAAATCGTTAACACTTTCATCCTGGGAACTCCCTGCTGTTTTTCCCATCCTCAAACCTTAGCTGCCCTAAAAGTATGTTTGTTACCTAAAAGGTAAAAGCAAAAATCATTCATTTCATGCAGAAAAAAAAGAAAGCTGATTTCTTAATCAAGTATACTGATCAAATTCAAAGAAAAATAGAATGAAAAATTAAAATTTAATTTCAAATGCCACTGAAAAATATCTGTGACTACATACACATTGAAAATAATGTTATAGCATTAAGGAGGGCATATGATCTGATGAGCACTGGGTATTATACGCAACTAAGGAATCATTGAACACTACATCGAAAACTAATGATGTACTATATGAACTTACTAATAATAAAAAAGAAATAAGAGCACTTGGGTGGCTCAGTTATTAGGCGTCTGCCTTCAGCTCAGATCATGATCCCAGGGTCCTGGAATTGAGCCCCACATCAGGCTCCCTTCTTGGCGGGAAGCCTGCTTCTCCCTCTCCCACTCGTCCTGCTTGTGTTCCCACTCTCTCTCTCTGTCAAATAAATATATAAATAAATAATCTTAAAAAAAAAGAAATATTATATATGTACAGACAAAAAAATTAATATGCAATTATATAATAGAAACAAATGCTTTTCATTTGTATATTTCTAAATGCATTTATACATGTTATAGATAGAAAAATGTATATAGGGCACCTGGGTGGCTCAGTGGGTTAAAGCCTCTACCATAGGCTCAAGTCATGATCCCAGGGTCCTAGGACCACAGGGAGCCTGCTTCCCTTCCTCTCTCTCTGCCTGCCTCTCTGTCCACTTGTGATCTGTCTGTCAAATAAATAAGTAAAAAAAAACCTTTAAAAAAAGAAAGAAAGAAAAAATGTATATATAAACCACAATGCCTGACATCAATAAACGCAGTAACATAAAAAAAGAAAATAAGTAAGGTTATACCATATTCTAATATATTTCTAAGGTGTTGTTAAAAATGTAAAAATTTCAACAACTTGTACTTGAATTTCAGGTCCGGCAGCCTTGAGATAATGGTGCAAAATGTGCAAAACACAAAAACACAGCAAAATATTAAGGCAATAATTAAACTGAATAATCAAAAGACAAAAAGGCATCAAAGATCTAAAGAGGAAAAAGACTAGTTTAATTCCACATTCTCATTTCATGTTTCTCTTAAACTTGAAGCTCAGAGTCTCAAAGATCGGCTATTATTAGAACATTCTGAACAGATGACACCATATGCACACATCAATATTTTAACAGACTGCCATTCTTGAATGGTCCAGGGACCAAACACCAAATTTTAAAAATTTTAAAACCTTCTCCCATAGGTTGACAACCCCTATGCCCCTGTACTCCTCCTGTTCACTTCCATCCTAGGTATGCTGTTAATAAAGGGAAAAGACATCAGATACAAACAATATTGGCACTTAATAACAACTCAGGTATAAAGTCTAATCGAGTAGCTGAAATCCACAGTTCATTCTGAAAGCAAGATTTGATTTATGGTTTCTTACTGATGGGTTTTCCTCTCTTGTTAACATACATAATTAAATGCATGGTAAGTAGTTAAATATTAGAAATCAAGTCTCAAAAACTACTTTAAGAAGGAAACATGAGGTAGCAAATTACTTTCCACCCAGGGAATGATGACAGAGTATGAAAGAGTATAAGGCTATCTAATTTTGCCATCTCTTGCATCTACTTTTTAGGGCCTTGAGCCTCTATCTGTTTCCTACCATGTCCTCCCAGGACTGTCACACTCCCATGGACAGAGTCAGCAATTCTCCATGTTAATTCTATCCTCTCTTCTGCTGCTTCGATGCAAGTAAAGGAAAAACAATTTTACTACATATAAAGGCAGCTTTAATGTAACTCCCATTTTTAAGTAATTTATTCTTAAACATTAGTATTTAAGTCATTAATGACAAATTATCTGTTACAAATTTCGTGAGGGATGAAGACGAACCAATATATTGATATCCCAAAGTAGACATTTGCTGGCCTCAAATAAAGCTAACTTGCCTATTCTAACCATGAGGTATTTTGCATAATATCACAGAACTGAAAGAAATACTTAGTAACCATTTAGTCCTGTATTTTGCAACTCCTCTGTCTGGAACTCTCACATACACTAAAAGACGATTATAGTTTTTCTTTCCTTCCTTACTGACAGTTCTAGCTGGGAGGGGGGTGGGGGGGGATGAAGGTGACAGTAACCATAGTAGAAAGGAGATAAGCTGATGAATATGATGGAGGAGTTTTCACATTCATATGTGTGTTGGATATATAATGTGATCGTGGAGCAGTGCTATGGATGAAATGATGTCTAGAGGCTAAGAAATTGGCAGCTTCACTGTGCCCGAAGAAGGTTTACTGGGCTGTCATGACCAGTAAAGATTCACTAAAAGCAGTGGGATAGGCCCTAAATGTTTTTAGTTCACTTCATTGTCAGCCCAAGTGCACTACTGTTCAAATAAGATTCATACTTGGGTTGTTTTCACGATACAAATAAAACAACCCAAGAATTTTTCTATAACAATGGATTTTTAATTGGCATATTAAATCCCTCCCTCCCCCTACCTCCAAGCCAAGGCACCCCTCCAATGACTTTGATTAATCCTTTTGTAGAATTATGAACTTGGAGAGCTTTTTAAAGGAGAAAGGGATTGAACACCAGGTGGGATTTAGCCAAAGCTGTCACAGCTCTGGTTGTTACCCCTCATAATCCATCATGCTAAATCAAAAAGCAAACTGTGAACAAACAGCTTAGGCAGTTTATTTGAAGATACACTCCTGTCTTTCTAGGAGGGATTAAATCATGGCTACAGTTTGTTTGGAAAATGATTATCCACATGAAAATTATTAAATTCATGTGGCATCTCTTTGAGCCAAAATGTTTTATAACTTTTCATCTCTATATCACAGTGATAATAATGCTATAGTTTTTATACTGAAACACAGACCCTCTCCTCAGTCTTTCAGAACATTGTTAAATATTTTGCATTTACCACAAAATACACAAGCTGTTGACTTTCAAACTTTTAAATAATAAGGATCCAGGCTCTTCCTTTAAAGAGGAATCACAGCCATACCAGATGTGGAGAGAAGAGGATTATTTTAGCATTTATTCCAAACACTGAGCTTCGTAAAAGCCACATTGGTGCCCTGCTGAAACAGGAGAAACAGATTAGGTAGTTAAGACCTTGGACAAGAAGCAAAGAATAAAGCCAACCCTGTGATATATTTCAAAAGTAAAGTGTTTTCCCTTAGAATGGGAATTTCATCATGGTAAATGGATCAAAATCTTAGAATACGCTATAATCTCTAATTATCTAAGCAATAAGCATCACAAATACTCCATTTCTGACACTCAAGGTATTTTTGTTATTCAAATAATCCTTGAATTGAGATGGGGGCAGGAAGATTATTCAACAAATACTAAATGGTTGCTATGTATCAGGCACCAGGGCAGGTCTTAGATAAACAGGATTAATAAAATGCTGGCCCTTTCTTCTTGAGCTCATAGTCCAGTAAAGGAAGCAAATGTAAACAAACATTATGATAAAAAAAACCACAAAAGAAGGGTAACCATTGTGTTTAATAAGCAGAACTCCACAGAATATGGGGGGTGGTGGGGAGAAGCCCTTCATCTGTTCCCTTCACAGCCTCTTTGTAACCAATCTACAGACTCATTTTTCTCTTGCCCTTTGAAGGAAAAGTTGGGCAAAGAAAGGTCCCATGATTTCCTTAAACACTCTTCTGTAGTGCCAAGAATAATCTAACTAGGTAATTAAAATGCCCAGTCCAGGTTATTATTGATTAATAAACACCAACTTCATTTAAAATTCAAAGTTCCTTCTGCCAAATTGGTAGTACTTTCAGGCTGGAAGAATGGAGAACGATATGGCCTTCTTTTTCTCCATTTCCCCAACTTCCACTTTTCTACCCATTCCATACCCAGCTGCACATACAAATTTGCCTCTGCTTTCATCAGGGATGGAGTCAGAGAAGAGGAGAAGGAAGCATCTGGAAATGACTTGACTAGTACTATTAGAATCTGAACGAAATAGATTCTCTCAGAAGTTGCTTTTATTTATTTACTTATTCCACAAATATTAACTGAACACCAATTACATTCTAGGTACTGTTCCAAACACTGGGGACACCTAGTGAGAAAAACAAAGTCTTTGAGTTTATGGACTTAATAGCCTAGTGGGGGTATAAGCAGACATAGACATGCTAAAAGTTGACAAGTGCTATGGAAAAAAAATTAAACAGGATTAAGGAGATAGGGATAATTAAGAGGTAGATGCTATTTTACTTAGGACAGTCAGGAAAGCTGTTTATGATAAGACAATATCTTATTATTATAATTATCTTATCTATGATAAGACAACACAGGAAGGAAAAAAAAAAGCTGAAGGATTTAAGCTAAGCAAATGTCAGAGTAAAGCAGATTCCAGCCTGAGATACTAATAATTGCAAAGGCCCTGAGGTAAGCAAATGCTATAAGAATGTTATAAGAACAGCAAGATGTAGCATAGTTAGAATAGCAATGAATAGAATAGCATAGCTAGAATAGAATGAGAGAAGGAAAGAATATTGGGGATGAGGCCACAAATGTAGAGGGAAGTTAGAACATATGGAAGGAACTCAGGTGACTGGGCTTTTTTCTGAGTCAAAAAGAGAAGCTTTTGGAAGTTTTGAGCAGAGATGTAAAATGATACATGTTTTGTAAAAATCATCCTGGCTTCAAGGTAGAGAAGAGACTGTAAAGTAAGCATCGAAGTAGGGAGACAACTGGGAGGCTACTATAAGAATTCAGAGCAGAGATGATGATGGCTTAAACCATTATGATAGAGGAGAAGGAAATAGAATTGGGCAGATTCTGGATATATTGTAAAGGATTTAATGATGGGCCAATTATGAGGTATAAAAGTGAGACAGAAATCAAAGCTGACTCTAAACTTTTGACCTGAGAAACCTGAAAAAGGATGTATCTATTCACTGAGATAAGAAAAAAAAATGTGAGAAGATAAGGTTTGCTTAAGAAGAAACAAAGAAGGACACCTGGCCAGCTCAGTCTGTTAAGCATCTGCCTCTGCTCAGGTCATGATTCCGGGGGTCCTGGGATCAAGTCCTGCATTGGGCTCCTTGCTGAATGGGGAGCCTGCTTCTCCCTCTGTCTGCCATTCCCCCTGATATGCTCTATCCCTCTCTCTGACAAATAATAAAAATCTCAAAAGAAAAAAAAAATACACCAGATGTTATGTAACAAAAACAAGGGTTTTATTTTGTATATGTTAAGTTTAAGCTTCCTCTTTGATATCTAAAGTAAATATAGAAGTAACCTTTCAATACTCAACACTGGAGTGCAGAGAAGTCCAGCCTGATCAGCACAATGCATCTTATTTAAAGATATAAACAGGGGGGCATCTGGGTGGCTCAGTGGGTTAAAGCCTCTGCCTTTGGCTCAGGTCATGATTCCAGGGTCTTGGGATCGAGCCCCGAATCGGGCTCTCTGCTCTGCATGGAATCTGCTTCCTCCCTCTCTCTCTTCCTGCCTCTCTGCCTACTTGTGATCTCAGTCTGTCAAATAAATAAATAAAATCTTAAAAAAAAAAAAGATATAAACAGGGAAATATATGGGTGGAGAAGTGATGTCAGGCCAAATATCTGAAAAAGAATAGTTGATAGTACATTTAAGATACTTTAAATTATTAGGAAGAAATATGTTATCATTAATAAATCAAATATCACCTTTAACTAAAGATTCCTTAATTTTAAAACATGTAAGTGTGAAAAAGTATAACATTTTACATAATTCCAATGTTAAGCATAAATCCTGGAAAGTAAAATAGTAGCTGGCAGCTTAGAAAATTATCAAAGAGATTTTCCAAATAAAGAGAAAAAATTTTAAGTAAATGCTTAAAGTATGAAAAAGTCTAACATTTTATATCTGATTCTAATGTTAACTATAAATCTTGGAAAGTAAAAGGGTAGCTGGCAGCTTAGAAAATTATCAAAAAGATTTTCCAAATAAAGAGAAAAAAATTTAAGTAAATGTTTAAAATAAATTCATAGAGAGTTGCTCATAGTGGCAACTTGGAATCAGTTGCTTTTACTGCCACTAAAAAGATGAAAGTCAGTAAGATTTTTTTTTAAGATTTTATTTATTTATTTGACAGACAGATCACAAGTGGGTAGAGAAGCAGGCAGAGAAGAGAGGGGAAGCAGACTCCCGGCTGAGCAGAGAGCCTGATGGGAGGCTCGATCCCAGGAGCCTGGGATCATGTCGTGAGCCAAAGGCAGAGGCTTTAACCCACTGAGCCACCCAGGCGCCCCAGGTAAGATTTTATAAAAAGACAGTTTCCGGGGTGCCTCAGTGGCTCAATGGGTTAAGCCTCTGCCTTCGGATCAGGTCATGATCTCAAGGTCCTGGGACTGAGTCCCGCATGGGGCTCTCTGCTCTATAGGGAGCCTACCTCTCCCTCTCTCTCTGCCTGCCTCTCTGATTACTTGTGATCTCTCTCTCTCTGTCAAATAAATAAATAAAATCTTTTAAAAAAAAAAGAGTTTCATATCAAATAATTCATTTCCCTCATTTGAAGTGTAACTATGATTACCTCCTGAGATGTCAAATTAAGATTTTGCTTCTCCTGACAGTGATAACACAGTATAAATACCTACAACTATGAAATTAGAGTCTTAACTCCATTTGACATTTTCTAAAAGGATATATGTAGATTAAACTATCAAATAAAACTCAATCATATATACTTTCATATTGCATGATTACTGCCCTTGGAACAACCCAAGTCAGAGACAGGAAAAATTAATATTGGTGTACCAAATATCACTAGTGTTCCCTATTTTAAGAATAATAGGAACCTTATTAAATGTCAATTACCCTGTAATTAAAATAATAATAATAATGGGAGACATATTTCTCACTATTGGAGAAGGGGATTACAGATATGGAAGGGAAAAAACTAAAATTAACCCTGAAGTTTGGGTTTGACTGGAAGTGGAGATATTAGTGTAAACTCATAGTTTTTAATGTATACAGATATAGGATAAATATAGATGTATATTATGTGTGTGTGTGTGTGTGTGTGTGTGTGTGTATAGGCTGAGAAGGCATGGGGGCAATAATACTCCAGTAACAATGAACACACTTAGCACTCTTAGCACCCATATATTGGCTTCTAAATACCGTACTCCAGCAAACAGAACCAGGATATCTTAGAGAAATGGCTGATTCTAGGACTGGCGCCTGGAAAATACCAGATTATCTTGACATATGGTGCTAAATAAGAAAATAAGAAAATGTTCAAAGAATGATAGAGATATGTCAAAAGTACCCAGAAGTTAATCTGAAGGGGTTCCCACTATCTAATCCTGTGATAGTAGGAACATCAAAATAAATATTGATAATAACAGACTATAATTATCTAAATAAGATAGAAAACCATGAGCCCATATGAATAGAAATGAATAAATGAAAAATGAAAAGTTTGATGAATAAAAAGATATATACATAGTTTCAAAGAACCCACCACAAAATAGTAATTACAAAGAAAAAATGTATAAAAGCCTGGCACACAACAAGTGGCACACAATCAAGTGATTAAATTGAGCATTATCAGTAGTAGGATTAATATTGATAAATATTGATAAGTTGATAGGACAAAATAAGAAATCAGCCTTGTGTTCTACTCCTACCAAAGGCTTAAAGTCTAAAACTAAATATATGGGAACATCAAACAAATCCAAACTGAAAGATATGTTATAAAATTAATGGTTTCTAATATTAAGAATTTATGGCCATCAAGCATCAGCTGAGGAACTCTCCCAAACTAAAACAGACTACTTTTCATTACAAAACTTTTTAATATTTTTTTTACCATGTGCATTACTTCCTATTCAAAAGCTTGTTCATTAAAAATTTTAAGCAAACAAATACAATTTGAAAACTAAAGAGTTTAACCCAGAAATTACATTTCTAGGTATATACTCCAGAGAATGACTTGAAAACATTCACAAGGAAGCATATACAAAGGTGTTCATGGGAGCATTGTTTATAATAATGAAAAATAGGAAACAAGTGAGCAGCAATACAAAAAAATAAACTGTTGAATATTCATTTAAAGAAATACTATGCAGCAGTTAAAAGGAATGAGGTAAATCTACATGCACTATTATATATAGATTGACAAGATATCTGTTGAATTTAAAAAAATGCTGCTGAGCAATATGCGTAATATGACACCTTTTTATGTGAAATAAACAACTATTCATATTTTAGGTCTATGCATAGCACAGAATGTATACCAGCCTGATGACAGTGATAGTGTTTACCTCCTAGGAATGGGTGATCTGTAGGGGTCTTTAAGCTTATGGATACTGTTTTAATTTTTTAATTTAGATAATTTAATCACACATTACTTACATTTTAAAAAGTAATTAAAAGAAATAATTTAAAATAAAACTGACCTAAAGTAGCTTGCAGTCTATTTGGGGAATATAGTGAAAAATGAGAACTCTAGTGCTTCTCTTCTGTCAAGCATACTTTTCCATCCAATTCACCTGATCTTTCAAGTACTATACTCCCACTTCATGCTATCTCATGGAGCAATCAACCCAGTGCCATTCTGATCATAAAGGTGGGTCCACAACCTTGTCTGGCCCATCAATACCTCTATCCCTATGACCACATTTTTGGTTCAGGAATTAGCAAATATTCATATGAGTATTATTTTTTTTTTATTTAAGCTACTTTGGGTTAGATTTCTACCCACTTGTATCCAAGTATTTCTGGCAAATATAGAGAGACATACATTTAAACAAATATTGTCAACAGAATAAAACAAGTAAAAGAGAAACACTAAAAAAAAGACAGACACTATATGAAGTGGCATATTATTTAAGATAGACTATTATATGTCAAAGATATGTATGATGAACCATAAAGTTACCACCAAAAAACAGAGCTAATAGGACCGAATAATAAATGATACATGAAATATTCAATACAAATAAGGGATGAAATGTATGAAAGAATTACAAATGACACAAAGAACAAAGAACAAATGAATAGCAAAAAAAAAAAAAGATTCAAACCCAACTAAATCAATAATCACATTATACATAAACAGCCTACATTAGTTTTCTATTGCTGCCATAACAAATATCACAAACTTAGTGTCTTGAAACAATACAAATTAATTCTCTTACAGTTATGAACAACACAAGTCTGGTACAAGTCTCATCAGGCTAAAACCGAGATCTGCAAGATGTTTTCCTTCCTGGAGACTCTCTGAAACTGTTTCCTTGCTAATTCAAGTTGTTTAAAGAATTAAGACTCCTACAATTGCAGAAAAAAAAGTCTATTTCTTTTCTATCAGCGGAGGGCTGTTATTGCTTCTAATAACTACCTGAATGCCTTAGTTCATGGTTGCCTTCCCCCATTTCCAAAGCCAGCAATAGAAGATCAAAGACTCTCAAATTTTGAATTGCTCCTGCCTCTCCTCCTGTCTTCAAATCTATCTGATTTCTGCTGGTAAAAGTTCTCAGATATTAAGGACTCACACTGGACCCACATGGCATTCAAAGATATACCCATTTTAAGACAGCTGATAAACAATCTTAATTCCATCTGAAAACTTAATTATCTTATATCATATAAAGTAACATATTCATAGGTTCCAGGGATTAAGACATGATCATCTCTTGGGGGCCATTATTCCACCTACCACCAGTTTAAACATTCACTAAAAGACAGAAACTTGGGGTGCCTGGGGCTCAGTCAGTTGGGTGTCCAACTCTTAATTTCAAATAGGGTCATGAACTTAGGACTGCAGGATCAAACCCTGCATCAAGCTCTGCACTGGGCTGGGAGTCTGCTTAAGATTCTCTCTCTCCCTCTCCCTCTGCCCCTTCCTCCACCTCTCTCTTCCTCTCTTAAAAAAAAAAAAAATCAAAACTAAGAAAAGACAGAAACTGCAAGACCCAATTACACATATAAGAAACACACTTCAAATATTAAGAAACAGTCTAAATTTGTTTTAAAAAAAACAAAAAGATAAACGATCCTAATCAAAACAAAACTGGGCAGAGGAAAGTGATGCAAGATGGTAGACTAGGACTCCAGGAGGCTTTGAAAAGTTCTTCCATACACCAGAGAATCTAGAAGCCACAGACATGTACACGATAGGACAATGTACTGAAAAGACCTGAGAGAACACTACTCTTTCACCAGTAGCTAATCTTTAGGCTCAGCAAAAACAAGAAGGGAGTGCTCCAGCACACAGCCAATCTGCATAGATCTAGAGTCTTTTCTTTCCTCTTTTTTTCTTTTCTCCCCAGTCATTTAAGAAAATCTCTGACAAACCAATACCTGAGCACTAAGCTAAAAAACAGACTTCACCCACATACAACAAAGAATAGTCTGAACACTGACATACTTAGTAACAAGGTTTCAAAATATATAAAGAAAAAAACACCACTTCAAGGAGAAATAGATAAATCCACAATTATAGTCAAAGATTTCAATAGCCTTCTCTAAGTAAGTGACCGAACAAATAAACAAAAAATCAGTTTGAACATAGAATACTTGAACACACTGTCAATCAATTTGACATAATTAACATTCATACAATACTCCACACAAGAGAAAAATGTACAAGATTTACCAAGACAGAACACATTTTGTATTGAGACATAAATCACACACACACACACACACACACACACACACTCATTACCAAATAAATTTAAACTCTTCAAATTGGAAAAAGTATGTAATTCTACCACAGGGAATTTTTTTTAAATCAGTATCAGAAAAATCTGTGAAAAATCCACCAAATATTTAGAAATTAAATAAAAACTTCTAAATAACCCATGGACCAAAGAATAAATCAAAAGGGAAATTAAAAATACTTTGAACAGAATGAAAACAAAACACAACACACTGAAATTTCCAAGATGTAGTTAAAGCAGTATTAAGAGAAAAATTCATAGCACTAGATGTCTTTATAAGAGAAGTCTCAAACCAGTGACCTTCAGTTCTACCTTAAGCATCTACAAAAAAGAAATGCAAATTAAACCCAAAGTAAGTTAAAAAAAAAAAAAGAAAGAAAGAAAGAAATAATAAAAGCCAGAGAAGAAATCAATGAAATAGAAAACACATAACAAAAAAAGTGGAGAAAAATCAACTAAACTAAAAGCTAGTTCTCTGAAAAGATTTTTAAAAATTTAATAAAGCTCCAGCCAATATAGCTAGAGAAAGAAGTTACAAAACTAGAAAGGAAGAAAACTAGGATGAACCCTGTGGTGTTAGATTATAATTAGAAGTATTGGTGTGAACTCACAACTTTCAACACATGTATAGACGAGAAAAATAAATTAATATTTAAATGTGTGAATGTGTGTGTGTCTGCATATATATACATATTCCTTAACTCTATTTATTGAGACAGCCAACAAATAGCAACATCCTGATAATAATGAACACATCTAGCAAACTGACGTTGGCTTCTAAATACCATTTTCCATTAAAGAAATCAAGAACTGAAGGATTATGCAGGGAAAAGTATACAATCAGCTTGAAACATCTATGTGTCAGAAAGTAAAAAATGATTGAGATAAATCAAAAAAACACAGCAGTCAGACTGAGGTAATCAGCTAAAAATGACAATTTGGGCACCAAAATAAATAGATAGTAGCAGACTGAATTGAATCAACTAGGAAACCAATAGTCTATATTGATATAAGTAGCACAGAAATTAATTAATTGATTGATGTGGAATGAGACACCTTGTTCTGGAATGGGGTATTTAACTTTAATGAGACTGTTTTAATTTTGACTCAGGAGAATGTGAACATATATTACTAATATA
>NW_019154117.1:21615854-21646805 GCF_002288905.1 Enhydra lutris kenyoni | reverse complement strand
AAAAAAAAAAAAAAAACTAACAAAAAGATAAAAAAAAAAATGATTCAAACCCAACTAAATCAATAATCACATGATACATAAACAGCCTACATTAGTTTTCTATTGCTGCCATAACAAATTACCACAAACTTAGTATCTTGAAGCAATACAAATTAATTCTCTTGAAGCAATACAAATCAATACAGTTATGAACAACAAAAGTCTGGTACAAGTCTCATCAGGCTAAAACCGAGATCTGCAAGATGTATTCTTTCCTGGAGACTCTCTAAAACTGTTTCCTTGCTAATTCAAGTTGTTTGAAGAATTAAGACTCCTACAATTGCAGAAAAAAAAGTCTATTTCTTTTCTATCAGCTGAGGGCTGTTATTGCTTCTAATAACTGCCTGATGCCTTAGCTCATGGTTGCCTTCCCCCATTTCCAAAGCTGGCAAAAGAAGATCAAAGACTCTCAAATTCTGAATTTCTCCTGCCTCTCCTCCTGTCTTCAAATCAGTATGATTCCTGCTGGGAAAAGTTCCCAGATATTAAGGACTCACACTGGACCCACATGGCATTCCAAGATATACCCATTTAAGACAGCTGATAAACAATCTTAATTCCATCTGAAAACTTAATAATCTTATATCATATAAAGTAATATAATCATAGGTTCCAGGGATTAGGACGTGAACATCTCTTGGGGGCCATTATTCCACCTACCACCAAATTAAACATTCACTAAAAGACAGAAATTTGGGGTGCCTGGTGCTCAGTCAGTTGGGTGTCCACTCTTAATTTCAGATAGGGTCATGACCTCAGGACTGCAGGATCAAACCCTGCATCAGGCTCTGCACTGGGCTGGGAGCTGCTTAAGATTCTCTCTCTCCCTCTCCCTCTGCCCCTTCCTCCATCTCTCTCTTCCTCTCTTAAAAAAAAAAAATCAAAACTAAGAAAAGACAGGAACTGCTAGATTGGGTTAAAAAGCAAGACCCAATTACACATTGCCCATAAGAAACACACTTCAAATATTAAGAAACAGTCTAAATTTGTTTAAAAAAAAAAAAAAACAGAAAAAGATAAATGATCCTAATCAAAACAAAGCTGGGCAGAGGAAAGTGATGCAAAATGGTAGACTAGGGACTCCAGGAGTCTTTGAAAAGTTCTTCCATACACCAGAGAATCTAGAAGCCACAGACATGTACATGATAGGACAATGTGCTGAAAAGACCTGAGAGAACACTACTCTTTCACCAGTAGCTAATCTTTAGGCTCAGCAAAAACAAGAAGGGAGTGCTCCAGCACACAGCCAATCTGCAAAGATCTGGAGTCTTTTCTTTCTTCTTTTTTTCTTTTCTCCCCAGTCATTTAAGAAAATCTCTGACAAACCACTACCTGAGCACTAAGCTAAAAAACAGACTTCACCCACACACAACAAAGAATAGTCTGAACACTGACATACCTACTAACAAGGTTTCAAAATATATAAAGAAAGAAAAAAAAACACACTTCAAGGAGAAATAGATAAATCCACAATTATAGTCAAAGATTTCAATAGCCTTCTCTAAGTAAGTGACCGAATAGATAAACAAAAAATCAGTTTGGACATAGAATACTTGAACACACTGTCAATCAACTTGACATAATTAACATTTATACAACACTCTACACAAGAGAAAAATGTACAAGATTTACCAAGACAGAACACATTCTGTATTGAAACATAAATCACACACACACACACACACACACACACACACACACATATTACCAAATAAATTTAAACTCTTCAAATTGGACAAAGTATGTACTTCTACCACAGGGAATTTTTTTAAATCAGTTATCAGAAAAATCTGTGAAAAATCCACCAAATATTTGGAAATTAAATAAAAACTTCTAAATAACCCATGAACCAAAGAATAAATCAAAAGGGAAATTTAAAATACTTTGAACAGAATGAAAACAAAATACAACGCACTGAAATTTCCAAGATGTAGTTAAAGCAGTATTAAGAGAAAAATTCATAGCACTAGATGTCTTTATAAGAGAAGTCTCAAACCAGTGACCTTCGTTTCTACCTTAAGCAACTACAAAAAAGAAGTGCAAATTAAACCTAAGGTAAGTTAAAAGAAAGAAAGAAAGAAAGAAAGAATAAAAGCCAGAGAAGAAATCAATGAAATAGAAAACACATAACAAAAAAAAGTGGAGAAAAATCAATTAAACCAAAAACTAGTTCTCTGAAAAGATTTTTAAAAATTTAATAAAGCTCCAGCCAATATAGCTGGAAAAAGAAGTTACAAAACTGGAAAGGGAGAAAACTAGAATGAACCCTGTGGTGTTAGATTATATCTAGAAGTATTGGTGTGAACTCACAACTTTCAACACATGTAGAGATGAGAAAAATAAATTAATATTTAAATGTGTGAATGTGTGTGTGTGTCTGCATATATATATACATATTCCTTAACTCTATTTATTGAGACAGCCAACAAGCAGTAACATCCTAATAATAATGAACAAATCTAGCAAACTGACGTGGGCTTCTAAATACCATTTTCCATTAAGGAAATCAAGAACTTTTCCATTAAAATACCATTTTCCATTAAGGAAATCATTAAGGATTATGCAGGGAAAAGTATACAATAAGCTTGAAACATCTTTTTTGTGTCAGAAAGTAAAAAATGATTGAGATAAATCAAAAGAACACTGCAGTCAGACTGAGGTAATCAGCTAAAAATGACAATTTGGGCACCAAGATAAATAGACAGTAGCAGACTGAGCTGAATCAACTAGGAAACCAATAGTCTATATTGATTTAAGTAGCAAAGGAATTAATTAATTGATTGATGTGGAATGAGACACTTTGTTTTGGAATGGGGTATTTCACTGTAATGAGAGTGTTTTAATTTTGACTCAAGAGAATGTGAACATATATTACCAATATAATTAAAATTAATTACCAAAATATAGCTCATGACCTGAAGGATCTTATAATCTATTTGGGGAATGTACTATACTGTGAGAGTTCGAGGATTTCTCTGCACGGCATATTTTTCCAGCTTCTCCATGAAGTAGCTGCTAGCTACAATAAAGAGGGAAGAATGTAAAGTGGCTCTTGTGGTTCTTATTGGATTTTCAGGTGCTACTGAAACTGCGACTGTATGGGGAAGGGAAGGTTAGAGATAAAGGAAGACAACAGTTCAGTCTGTAAGACCTTATATTGAGGATGTTTAGCAAGCATTTGGTTTCACTGGCTCGACAGAGGACAGTCTAGTGCTGAATCAGCTAACCACATGAGCACACAACTCATCTAAGGAAGCAAGAGAAAGAAAAAAGCATTTGGCCTAGGGCAGAATCCGGGGTTAATCAGACATAGGAAAAGCTTGATGCTCTTTGGAACAGGAGGGTTTATGAATAAGTACAATTATGACCAAACATGGCAAGCAAAAATAGTAAAATTTCAAAAGTTAGAAACCAAATGTCAACAAAAAGCAGTTGAATATTCTACCACTTAAAAGAATGTTATCATAAAAACGTTATGGAAGTTTATAATAACTTAAAAATGTTTATGATAGTGTTTTTCAGTTAAAATATATATTATTTAAGCAGTATAAAAAGTAGACATAGTGTGGCACCTGGGTGGCTCAGTGGGTTAAAGCTTCTGCCTTCGGCTCAGGTCATGATCCCAGGGTCCTGGGATGGAGCCCCACATCCAGCTCCCTGCTTGGCAGGGAGCCTGCTTCTCCTCCTCTCTCTCTGCCTGCTCTCTGCCTGCTTGTGATCTCAGTCAAATAAATAATTTTTTTTAAAAAGTAGACATAGTAAAATCTCTAAGAAGATACACCAGTGGGGCACCTGGGTGGCTCAGTTGGTTAAAGCCTCTGCCTTTGGCTCAGGTCGTGATCCCAGGATCCTGGGATCGAGCCCCGCATCGGGCTCTCTGCTCAGCGGGGCGCCTGCTTCCTTTCCTCTCTCTCTGCCTGTCTCTCTGCCTGCTTGTGATCTCTGTCTGTCAAATAAATAAATAAATAAAATCTTTAAAAAAAAAAAAAAAGAAGAAGATGCACCAGAATGTTAACAGTAATTGTTTTGAAGGTGGGAATCTTCGCGGTTTATTCTAGATTCACATATCTTTCAAATTCACATTTAATACTTTCTAATAGTGGAAACAGTCACAAATGGGATTCTCTTCCACCTCTTACTATGATAAACATGGTGACACTTCCTAACACAGAACCAGGACACACAGTAGGCATGAATGTATCAATGCCCGCAATGTAAGGCAATTACCTGAGTGTTTCTGCCTAATCAAAGCCACGTAGTCCTGCCTGCTGGAGAGGTGCGCGTCCTGCTATCCTGGTTCATGCAAGGCGTGACAAATGGCTCTGCCTCTAGCCTGTCCTTAATGCCTCGATTGACCTATACCTGAGGTTCCCACGAACCATTCCTAATGAACTCACCGCTAGGTCCCAGCGGTTGAAGCTCTTGTTGGCTTGTTTGAAAACTGGCGAACTGTGAACATCCTTCCAGTTCCGGGTTCTGCAGCGAATCAGAAGTGATGACTGTTAATTGAGTGTACGAACTCACATCTTGACGTCTCACTGTCCCCACCAGTGCAGGCACTTGCAAGGCACTAGGCTCTCCGGGGGCCGGAAGTCCCACGAGGTCACCACAGACGCCCCAAACCCTTCAGTAACATCAACCCTTAACACTACTCTAAATTTTCCACTTCATTCCAAGTCTCAGGGCCACCCCTGTCAGATATTATTATCTCTGCAAACAATAGATGAGATCTGAGACGGGCTTCTTGTACAAGGGCAGGCAGCTGGTACCAGGTGAAGTCTTAACAGTGGTCCATATCGCCGCTCTATTTATTACTAGGATCACCTCAGCAAGTTCCATCCAGTGACCTCCGCAAAGGGGGCTCGCGTGGCCCAGGCGCGGCCCCACCCCCAAGCCCCAGCAGGTTCTCTGAGGCCCTTAAGCGTTGAGAGACCTCTAGAGCCAACAGCCAGGACGGGAAAGGCAGACTGTGGAAAGGGTCCTTCTGGGCAGAATGGAAGGTCGTTCCGATATCCAGAAGTTCTCCGTCAAAATCTGACTTTGAGGCAAATGAAAACTCGACTTTCAGAAGTGATGGAGACAGGATCCAGAAGGCTGAGGTGAAATTCTTAACAGTCAGACTGTACAGCACCGCCGCCATGAAGAAGCCAAACACCACAGCCTCCTCAGCCCCGCACCTAGATCGTGCTCACTCTGGACGTGGTCCGCCCCCGCGTATGCGTTGCCCTGAACGTTGTCCCGCTCTTGGCATGGTTTGCCCTGGACACAGTCTCCACCACAGGTGTGGCTCGACCTCCCCGTGGCCCCGCCCCCAGTGCGCCTCGGGGACGTGTCCCGCCCCTGAGTGTGGCTCACCCTGAGGTAATACCGCCCCTGGGTGTGGCTTTCCCAAGATGAAGCCCGCCCCTGGATGCAGTCCCCTCCGGGACCGGACCTGCCGCAGGGTGTGGCTTCCCCTGTACGTAGCCACACCCCCAGGTGCGACTCGCCCTGTGCGTGGCTCCGCCCCCAGAGCGGGCTGGTTGGAACCTCCCCTTCGAAATCTCTTCCGTTACTGGCTCTTCTGTGTAGAAGTTTCTGAACTCTGGGGCGTGCCAGGCTGTATTGAGGTAAATATGTTCTCAGTTTTCGAGAAAAGTAGATGATTAAGCCGAATATTCAAACAGTAAAAAAGTGTTGTAAGGTGGAAAGCAAGGACAGATCCCCGAGGAAAACCTTCCAGTATAATAGGAAGGAAAGAAAAAAGAAGGGATAGGTGTTCACGTGTTGATTTTGTTACTCTTTTGAAGTTTTTTAATGATGAAAAGTTCTGGTGACTTTTTATTCCCCTGCCGTGGTCCAGCACATACGCTCAACGAATGAGGAGACTGGAGAAATTGTAGAAAAGTGAAATCGTTTTGAACACTTAGGTAAGAGAATTGACTAAAGAACAATCATATGAGGTCGGCCAAGACAGGGAGCTTTGTTTCCTTCACTGGTGTGCCCCTAATGCTTCAAAGAATGCCTAGTGCACACTAAACACTGAAGGAACTAATGCGTTGTTTTCAGGGATTGTTGAAGCTGACTAAATACTATAGAACATTTATGGTGGCATTGACATAATTACTTGTGTTGATTTTATCCTAGATGAATCACCCCTTTATTAGAATACGGGCCTAAAAAAGACACAACTGACTTTTGCCCAGCGTCACAGTTAAAAGTCGAATGAAAAGCTGTCAAAAGTAGAGCTCTTAGATGGAGAGGAGTAGGGAGCTGGGGGAAATTGGAGGGCGAGACAAACCATGAGAGACTGTGGACTCTGAGGAACTAACTGAGGGTGTTGACGGGCGAAGGGCTGGGAGGTTGGGTGAGGCTGGCGGTCCGTATTGAGGCTCGTGGTGAGGGCACATATTGCATGGAGCACTGGGTGCGGTGCATAAACACAAAATTCTGGAACACTGAAAAGAAATTTAAAAAATAAATAAAAATTTAAAGAAAAAAAAGAGCTCTTTAGGTTTGGAATTAAGTGATGAACCATGAAGTTTTCCTCGAGAGGGAGGAAATGAGACAAACCATTGTCAGAGGGCCAGGGAGATGTATAAAGTGTCTTGTAGTTCCTAAGTTGAAGAATTGGCATAGTGAGGGCATAAGCTAAAAGGATGAAATCAGGTGGAATGTCAGACTGTTCAGATGGCAAAAGCGTTCCTGGTGATAAGTTCTAGGATATGGCCATAACTAAACTGAAATGGAAGTAAAGGGCTCAAGGATGAGAAGGGGTGAACAATGAGAGACCAGATTATTGGATGGTCTATTCACATGGATGTTGGGGACTCTGACTGATTCCTCCTACTTCAGGTTCTCCTGGACCCCATCCCACCTCTTTCTTATCCCTAAGTCTCCTCAGAATCAGCGTTTCCTGCAACTCCAAGCTTTAGTCATGGCATAACTCTGGACAAGAAAGCAGAAATGGGGCAGAGAAAGAGGTCTGGAGTAGACATCTGTTTTATTTTTGATAACTAGCATTCACTCACCTTCTGGAAACAGTCCCTTTATTGATCTCTAGGGAACTAACCCCATTCTCAGTCTCAGTCTATGGGCAGGTAGAGTAATCTTTCCCTAACACTCCTATTTTGAGAATGCATCTATAACTCAGGATTGGCCAAAAGATGATATTGTGCTTTTGACAACAGTGATTGGTCAAGGATGGGCATGTGACAAAACTGGAGCCAGTAAGGCACAGTGGGATTTTCTGCAGAGACTACTGAGAAACACAACTGTTTGTAGCTATACTTAAAGCTTGGAAGATACACTTAATGCTACAGAATAGTCGGACAGAAAGTCAGTCCAAAATGCCAAGAAATAAATAGAAAGTGAATCTTGAAGGCATCAATGGAGCCCCAGCACGAATCCTTGTATTTTAGGCCAGCTTTATTCCCAGACTTTTTCAGGTAGCTAAGTCAATAGATTCTCCTTTTTAAGTCAGTTAAGTTGTATTTCCCGTCTTTTACATCCAAATAATTCCTCACAGTATAAGGGGGTTCTCCATCACTGGCTCCCTCTTTCATGCTAGCCCACTGAATATATATTACCTTCTCTGTCCTTCAGGTTGCCCTTCTGTGAGAGGGGATTAAGAAATCTGCATTGAGATTGCAGTCCAAGAAAGCAGAGGAGTAAGAGACCTTAGTTTTTTCTGGTTGCAGGAAGTCAGCTAGATAGCTACCAAATCATTCTGGACACCTGCGAAATCAAGGAGAGATCGAAGAAAAGAACACCTGCAACTCTACAAACAGAAAAGTGACCATGTTCTGCCAGGTAGGAGGTGGAAAGGAGGGAATCCGAGGCGATATATGGGAAGATAAACCATGGTGGGGAGGGGAGGGAGCCTCCATCAGCTGGCTACAGGCAAGTGATAGAATAGCAGAGCATAAAATCAGAACTTTTAGAAGTCAGCCCCAGTGAGGGTTGTCCCTGCCAGAAAGACTCCTAGGTGCCTAAGCAGGCAGAATCCTAGGAGGGGCAGTATGGTCTCAGGATCCCTGTGATCACAGAAAGAACAGGGGTACCTGAGTGTGACAGAGTTCCCAGGCATCAGAGCCTTCAAGACATAGGTACATGGAAAATATCCCAAAATGGGAGTATGTGCGGCAAGATCCCTAGTACTGCCTTTTCCAACAGTTGAGTGACCCATTCTCTCTGCTGTTCAAGCTATGAGAATTAAATTTGAAATGATGGATGTGCTATATTAAATATATTAACAAGAACAGAAATTAAACCTTGCAACCCATAGGTTCCTTCCTCTATAATGTTAGCTAGGTCTACAGAAGCTTAAGGTTACTTCTACACACCTATGGTCTGGGAGCTAGGGCAAAATAGACTGTGGTAGAGCTGGATGAGCCATATTACACCAGCTTCCCTCCCTGCTCCCACCCCCAGTTTGAATACTGGTAAGTCAGGTGGTTCTCGGGGTTTATTTTACTTAACCATTGAGGATAAACCCAAACTACCTTTACCTCTCTAGGTCACCTTTCCTTCCTTCTTATGGATGCTCCAATCTCTTTGATGGTTACTTAACAGGTGTCAATTTGTTTAGCCATTAAGAAATTTTGACCTTGATGACTTGGGCATGAATGAGGACAAAGATCCACTTGGCATGTTTGAAGACTTATGTGACAGCACACTGAGGAAGGAGTCCAAAAGGAAACCCTTGCATTAGGAAGACTTCTGAGAAGATTACAATCATCCTCACTTCCTGGTGTTCATACCCTTGTGTAATTACATTTCCCCTTAAGCATAGGCTGGACTTAGTGATTTGCCTCTGAGTGATAGAATAAAGGAAAGGTGATAGGATATCATTTCCATTAATAGTTTCCAAAAGATTGTAACTTCTATCTTGTTTGCAAACTCTCTCCTTGCTTTGATGAAGTAAGCTCATGCTAGAGAAGCCCACATGACAAGGAACCAGCCAGATCCAGCCAAGAGCCAGCAAGGTACTGAGGATCTCATTCCAACAGACTTTGAGGAACTGCATCCTGCCAGCAGCTATGTGAATGAGTACGGGAGTTGGTCCTTCCCCAGTCAAGCCTCCAGATGAGAATGTAGCCTCAGCTGACACCTTAAATGCAGCCTTGAAGAGAGAATCCAGGTAGGCCTCTCCCGAATTTCTGACCCCCAAAAGCCATGAGATAATAAGTATGTATTTTTTAACCCACTAAATTTTGTTAATATCCATTACACAGCAATAGATAATTAATGCACCCCTCAATTACTGTAACCTTGGGGTAAAATGTTGCATGTCTAGGAAGGCAGGCACCATATAGGAGGACAGTGTCCCTGGCAACATCCCTGAGGGCACTGTCTTCATGCTCAACGACTATCCCATATATTCATATGTTGAAATGGTATCATTGGGCCTGAATAGCCTCCAGGAGGTGAGGCCTAGCTGACATAGTGTCCTACCCAACAAATAGTTTGGGAGGAGATGAAAGAGAGTTTAAATCAAGTTCTAGACTGTAAGGGTTTTTCTCACTATTTGTAAAGGCCTGAAGGTTTTCAGAGTAAGCACGTTATACTTCTTATGAAAAAAAAAAAGTATATGTATTAAATACAGGATATCAGAGCAGGATCAAATAAAGGACCCCAGGATAAAACTGAGAAGGCCACTGTCAGGCTTTGTACAAGGGACTGGTGCACTTTAGAAGCCAAAAGCGTTAACTACTAAAAGTTGAATGCACTGCTTCCTTTCCGATTGCAAGCCCCAGCCCCGGGCCCAGTGCAGCACACAGAGAACACCACTCTCTATTAGAAAAAAAACCATTTATTGAGGAGGATGAATATTCTTGGTTGTGCTGAAGGTTGTTCTCATCAAAGGATATATTGTCATGAAAATTGTGAAGCTTTCTCAATAAGGACTGAATGATTTCTTTAGGGAAATTTTTCTCCCTGCAAGTGCTGGAGAAGCATTTTCTGCCTGAGTAGAAGAGTCAAATCGCTAAACACAGTACTTTCATCAGGGTCACCCCTGGTGGCCCAAAGGACCTGGCACACTTGATGCACACAGGTGGGGCTTGGATGAGGCACAGACTCTCCAGAAGGGAGAGAAGAAGGGCATTGACTCTGGCTTAATAGCTGATTCTCAAAGGCCTCAGCTTTCTGGGGCTGTCTGACCCTATCTCTGTTCTGTCTGATCCTTGTAGGACATTTCTGCGCAGCACAGACAGCTTCTTGGCTGCAGGACTTGATACTTGCCCGTTTCTCTTGTTGTGGGTCAGAAAGAGCCCAATATTTGAAGGGAGGTCTCTTGTCAGGCCCTACCTGGGCCTGTAGTTCCTCCTGCTCCTGGCTTAACTCTGAGGCCTCACATCCATGCATACGTGCCTCCTTCTCTTCTAGGACCTTCCCAATGGTAGTGAACTTCTGAGCTTCAGGAGGCCGATCACTCCCAAAAGTAGCCACACTTTCAACTGGGTCTTGGTCCTGCACTAAGGTGGCCATGAACTTGGCTTTTTGCTGGGGACTTTCTTGATACCCTGTGATTGTTTTCTTGGAATTGATCCACTGAGAAAATTGCCTCATCTTTTTTCTGAAGTAACTTTCAAGAGGAAACTGTTCATTCTGTGACAGAGTTGAGGAAGCATGCTGTAATTTTCTGTCCTCAACTTGGAGGCTCTCCTCTCTGCCTGCAGATGTCCCTACTCCTGAGTCCTCACTTCGGCATTTTCTTGCTTTGGGATCCTGAGGTCTCACTTTCTTTGCACTTCTTCTTTGTGAGAAATTCATAGGCTGGCCCTTACAGAAGGCCAGCTTCAAGCCCATGGATTCCTGCTGCTCCTCCGTGCTAATTCTGCTATCCTTTAGTTGGACATGCAACACCTGGGATGCTTCCATGTCCCCGCTGCACACACTCTGGGACCGAGTCTGTGAAGCCTTGGAAGTCAAGCTATCTGAAGGAAGGCGCATGTCCGTGGGACATCCTTGAGCCTGGTTATGCTCCTCACTCTCCAGTTTAAACTTTAACTCACTCAGGATCTGTCTTTTCAGGTCTGATAGTTTAGAATCTTGGGGAACCGGTATTTTTGGTGAGGGGTGTTCCATGGTCATGGCAGTTTCTACTTTATTCATGTTGACATTTATCATTTTGGAGCTTCCCAACTCACTGCTTGTCAAGATTTCCAAAGATTGGGATTGAAGGGTACACAACTCCTTAGTGTCAAATATATCCCTGGACAGGTTGGGCATGGCAAAGTGTTGTAAATTCTTCTCGACCATCACTCTGCCCTGTTCCATTTCTACTCTGTTACTGGAACTCACATTCTCATGCATTGGCTCATGTCCAGCCCCAGCTTGACTTGTGGGTACCTCTGGGCCACATGTGTTGTCTGGTACAGTCTCACTGGTTCTCACTTGAGCTCTGATGCTGTGTGTAAGGGGCTGAAAAGTCTGGCTTCCCCACTCAGCTATCTGGATACACTCTGCAGTCTTATGGTCAGTGTCAGAGTGTGATGCCTTTAGGCCCCCCTTTCCTTCATTTTTCACAGATGAAATAGTGGGGAAAGGATGATCCGGAGTGGGACCTGACTTTGTTTTTCTCACCCTGTTTCTGAAAAAAGGTTTAGAGTTTCCCTCAACGAGTTTAAAAAAGTCAACTTTGGAATCGACCCCAGAAATATGCATGGCTGAGGAGGGAAAGTCAAACTGGGGAAGAGGCCATATTTTGGCTTCTCTCAACATATAGAATTTTATGGATTCAAGAACCCTGAGGGGTAGACCCCACCTCTGACTCATGCGAAATCTAATAATATGGGCCTCTAGCACCTGTCGTGTATTGGGATCAAGAAAAGAATGCTCTAGAGTGGTGCTCTGGCAGTAAACCCTACCCACCATTGTCTTTTTAGAATCTGTGTTTTCCAGAGCAGTCTGGGAACTCCCAGAGAAAGGCAATGTATTGTCATCAGCCAGCCACGAATAACACACACCTATAGGAATCCTACCCGCAGTGATCTGCCAAAACTTCTTGCTCATATGTAAACTAAGAATACTTTTCATTTCATTCTGGTCTGTGTCCTTCCTTGAAACATTCAATAATTCATTCCCTGAGTGATTCCTTGAATGACACACACAGTTACTTGTCTCCAAGGCTGCCCTCAGACCCTTCACTAGGTGGCATTCTGAGACCCTTTGTGGCCTGTCTTCTGGACTCTTCTCTAGGATATACCCAAGATTCCTCCTCATATCCTTCCTTAGCTGAAACTTTGTTTGGACCCTCTCATGGAAAGTTCCAGGGAGACTCAATTCAGTCTTTGCTAGATCCCTGTTACTATGGCCCTGAAACTCAGAGAATTGTGAGTGAACATGTCTGCCTTTTTGCTGAGAGAGTTCTGATAGTGTATGCTGAGGCTCCATCACTGCTAGGGAGTCTAGATATCTACAGTCATGGAGGCACCAGCGTGGGATTACCGTCCTTGGGCTATGTAACTCCAGTGTCTCCTGGGGTTTACAGATGATATGAAAATGGCCAGGAAGGATGGAGACTGGTACATAGGCATGGGATGACCGGCTAACCAGCGGAAGGTTGGGAGCTCGAGGACAAATGGTTTCTTCAGGTTTCTGGAACACAGGGACTAAAGCCCACAAATTTTCCTGTTGCTTCTGCAACATGTGCCATCCCAGGTGTTGATTTTCAGTCAAGATAGGAGAGTCTGATTCATTCCTGGATCTATTGAAAGACACTCCACAGTCCCTAATCAGGGATGAAGAAGGTGGTATGATCGGGAGGCAGGATTGAAAATGGGGGTGGGTGTAAACCTTAGTGAAAGGTAGAGGCTTGGATGGGGACAGGGTTTGAGGCATGGATTGGGGGTGTACAATGGGGAGAGGAAGTGGTTGGGAATGAGGAAGTAGTGGAAATGCTTGTATTTTGATGGCAGAGGTATTATCAATTCCATTGAATGAGACAAAGTGAGACTCTAGTGGAGAAGTACTACCAGAAAACAGAGTGGCTACTAAGGACTCACTGTGCAAAGAAGGAAGACCCCAGAAGAGCTGGCTATATTTCTGATGCAAGTTTTCTGCCAAAGTCTTGACATAGAGGAGCTCTTGATAAATAGAGAGCTGCTCTGGTTTGCCTTCAGTGTTCCAGCCAATTTTGGAGGCTGTGGTGACCTGTACATCAAGCGGATGCAACAAATTCCCTAAAGATGTCCTTTGGTAATCTGACCACATTTGTTTGGAAAATGGCACCTCCTCTTTTACTTTCTTCTCTAAAATCTGGAAAGCCATTCTATTCTCCATTTGTCTCTCCAATAGGGCCTGGAAGATAAGACCAGGGAAAGAAATTCCACTGGCCTCCTTGTATTTAGTAGCGGAGTCTCTCCTGAGACAGGTTTCTGGTTGATGGAGGTAGACTTGCTCTTGGTGAACATCGGAGTGTGATAATGTGGTGAGGAACATGTTCTTGGCATGGGCCTGCCAATAGGTGAATTCGGAACTCGATGGGTTTGAACAGTCACTACCTCTAATTGTTGGGACATAAGTAGATATCTCACCAGGACTATCTGGAGATGAATTCTCAGGAACAGGTTTCAATGAGATGGAAATTGATTTAGATTGAATCACAGTTAAAGGGCAGTCTGGCAATGGTGAAACAGATGAAGTTGGTGGTGCATTATGACAAGCAAATGAATCAGTGGGTTTCCTTGTCTGAGACAGATGTGGTAAGAGGTTGTTATCTTGTGAAATGGTGGGGTCAAGAGTGGAGATGGTATTCAGAGGTAAAGTGGCCTCTTGATGTCTGAACATCATCTGGTAGGAAAGGAGGAAATGCACGGGGTAGAGTTATGGAATGGTTCTCTGAGAATTAAGAATCCTAGGCTTTTGGCTCTAGTGGCAGGGAGTACCTAGGGGTGAGGGTAAGAAAAAGTCACCTAAGGTTAGGTGGTTTAGGTGAGAAGATGGAGGGGATTGGGGGGAAGGCTCAGGCAAAGAGGCTGGTATTGGGTCTCCTGGAGCAACTGCAGAGAAGTCGGGAGACAAAGTAAATGATGAGTCAGTCACAGAAGCTGTAGAAACCAAGGGGATCACAGAGGGAGTAGCATCTTCCACGGCCTCTGGAACAGCAGCCAATTCACCTCAGCAGTTGTGCTGTTACATACGTCACAGAAGGGATCTGGACATAATAGTTGATGAAAGTGGATGGTATCATGATGCCGGCCTAGTGGGCTATGGGAGATAGGACGTACAAAGTTGTAACCAGGACCAGAACAAACATATGTTACCCTGCCTGGTCTGGCAAAGGTAGCCCCCCACCCACTAACATCCCCAAGATTTTCAAATTCTAACTCTGAGAATTTTCCATCCCATGTCAATTCCAGGCTTCCCTGAGGCCCGAGAAATACATAGACTCTTCTTAAGAGAGGGGTACAGGGAAGAAGGTTATGTTTACTCACCTTTACAGAAGAGAAAGCATCTTTCTTGCCTCCCCTACTTCTCTCTGGCAAGTTTTCCACCCTGGGAAACCAGGAGAATAATGAATATAGAAGCGAGAGCTCTTATAGAAGCCTGAATAGAGTGTCCTTTAAAGTTATCCTTGGTAGATTGGACTTGGAGAGCACCAATTATTAGGATATAAGGTCACATGATCAATGATATTAATACTTACATTATTTTATCATTCACAATGGGCTTTTGTATGTATTATCTATCCCATGTGATACTGAAAACCACCTTATGTGGAACATAGGTCAACGGTTACCTCAAAGAGGAAGTTGAGTATCCATGATGTCACAGGTCTTTCACAAAGTCTCAGAACTTCAGAAGTTCTGACCCTTAATGTCTCACATGGCTACATATTGGACAGCACCCCTTGCCCAGATCCATCACTGCTTCATGCTCAATAATGGTCAGAACAGGGAATCTGAGAAGGGTTTTGCATTCTGACTGCGTTTCCATGAGCCTCTCCTCTGAGGCCTCTGTTTTCTGAGAGGGAATGTACCTTGCAGCTGGCCTCCTCAGAGATCATGGACCTGAGCCCTCATGGAAAGGACAGAAAGGGTCAGCCTTGGAAAGCTCAGGTGGAATAGGCAGAACCTTACCTTTCAGAGTCCCACCTTTCCTCCTCTTGGCTCTTCCCTGATGCTAGAATGAAAAGAAAAGAATGAGGGGTGGGGACTCATCTCTCACTTTTCTCTCAGAAATGGAGACCTTCTTTATCCAAGAACACCAGGATTGTATTTTAATTTATAGAACTTTGTGTTCCTTGCTTTTCTCAATTTTAAGGTTTTATTTATTTTGAACAACAAAGGAGGATTTTGTCTGGGAGGTCCACACTTGATATTCTCACTCAGAAGTTCTTTGTTCAATGAGGACATACAAACTGAAGCCCAACAGTCACATCTGTGCTCCCTTGGGTAGACCCTGTATCCTAGGATATAGCTCAGACCCCAGTCTCTTCTCAGAGGCTCAGCACTGTTTTCCTGATCAGCCCAACGTGAAGGCAGGCTTGACTGAGTGATGCTTGACATGGCAATGTGACTCATGATCAACACTTGGGAAAATTTGTTTTCTTACACAGACCTCATACTCTCCAAATAACCCAATCCAGAACTGCAGAATCATTGTGTTTGGGATTTTACCCACGAGCCACCACCATACCCAAATAGACTGTGTGTTTCAAGTGGAAGCCTTAGTGCTTCCTTAATCCTTCTCTCTGTCAGATCTCCTTTCCTAGAGGAGTTAACGTCTGTTCTTTCCTTAGACTTCCCATTTTAGGTGTTTCTCTGACCCTCCCAAACTCAGTTAGAAATGTGGGAAGAGGAACAGGGAAATAAAGAGTCATTCTCTGAAGGGCAACTTCTGGTTCCAGATCTAACATTTAAAAAGCCTGGGAGTCATCACTTCAGCCTGTGAAAGAAGCAAAATGCTGAACAGACTAAAAATGAATGACATTTCTTGGAACCATAGTGGCAAACCACTACCTCAACTCTTCAGAGTGTCAATGTAGAAAATCACACCTAAGATTCCCTTACCTGAAACAGAAGGCACTAGGGGCTCAACACTGCTCTCTTGGTAGGAACACTTAAACAGACACTTTGACAAATTGCTGAAGGATGCATATGGTCTAGCATGAGAGTGAGAAACTCCTGGGTCACAATCTAATGGGGCCCCCCATTTATTTATGGGTTATATTACCAGGGATCCAACCCAACCTGGTTCTCACAGTAAAGAACTACCAAAAAAAAAAAAAAAAGGGAAAAAATGCTCTTATTTCTGGCAGGGGAGTGTAGTGTTGGAGAGAAAAGAGAAAGGTAACCGTTTGGAAACATTGTGAAATATTCCCAGAGTGTTTTCCATAACAGAAGTCTACTCAATGGGAAAAGCGTACCAGAGCATTATGACCCATGGGAGAAGGCAAATTACCAACTACAGCAGCCCCCTCTAGGCTTCCTTTCTCATTGATAGAGTGGAACAAAATCCCAAAACTTTAAACACTAGCAAACATCATAATCCAGGGACATAAACCCATTAAAAGAGTAATGATTAATCATATCCCCTCCCCTGACACCTTGCTACAATATTGATAGCTCTGGTGTAGGAACAGGATCATAGCTAAGAAGAGCTGCGAGGTATAGTTTCTTTTTTTTTTTTTCCAAGATTTTATTTATTTATTTGACACATAAAAATCACAAGTAGGCAGAGAGGCAGGCGGGGTGGCAGGTGGGGGAGCTGGCTCCCCACTGAGCAGAGAGCCAACACAGGGCTTGATCCCAGGACCCTGGGACCATAACCAAAGCTGAAGACAGAGGCTTTAACCCACTGAGCCACCCAGGCACCACTGGTATAGTTTCTATGTAGGGAGATTTAGGGAAACCTAAAGACACTAGGAGAGACAAAAAGAAGGACACTAAAGGAAACTGCAGCCTCTGATATGCATAGCTACAGTAAATATTAAACATACCCTACACCTAACCAGACTAACATAAGACTTCACATTAAAGGTCTCTTTATTTCAGTTCTGATTACCCAATACATCATGTTTGGCTTTCAAAGAAACCTTACAAGGCATGCTAAAGGCAAGAAAAAGCAAACTCGTCAGACAAACCAAGCATCAGGTGCACATTCAGATATGACAAATTTCAGAATTCTCATACATGGAATCTAAAATAACCACAATTATTATGTTAAAGTCTCTAATGGAAAAGGTAGACAACATACAAAAACAGATGATGCATGTAAGCCAAGAGAGGGAAATTCTATGAAAGAATCAAAAGGAAACGTTAGATAAAAAAAAGCAGTATGACAAATGAACAATGACTTTGATTGACTCATCAGTAGGTCCATACAGGCAAGGAAAGAATATGTGAGTTTGCATATATGTCAGTAGAAACATTCCAAACTGAAATACAAAGAGAAAAAGATTTTTCTTAATGCTAAAATCTAGAATATCCAAGAACTGTGTTTCAAACTGTATAACAGATATATAATTAGAATACCAGAAGAAGAAAGAACAGAAAAAAATGTTTAAAGTAATAATGGCCAAGGAGTTTCCAAAATTAATAACAGGTTAGCGATACATTGTGGAAGTTCAGAGTACACCAAGCAGGGAAATATTTAAAAAGTCTATACATGGACATATCATATTCAAATGATAGGAAAACAAAAGATAAAATTTTGAAGGAATCCAGAGGGAAATAGAAACCTATCTCTAGATGAAAAAAACATAAGAATTATGACCTATTATCATAAACCATGAAAGTAAGAGATTGGAGTGAAATGTTTACTGTTGAAAGAAAAAAACACCAATCCAAAATTTTATATCTAGTGATATTATCCTGCAAAAGTAAAAGGGAAATAAAACTTAGACAAATAAAAGCAGGAATTCATCAGCAACAGACCTGCCCTACATAAATGTTAAAAGAAGTTCTTTGTTGAGAAGGAAAATAACTCAGATCTACATAAAGGAAAGGAAGAGAAGGAATAAATGAGGGTCAAATAAAACTTTCATTCATCTTATTCTCAACTGACCTAATAATAACAATAATGATAATGTGTTCAGTGATTATAATTCATGGATAAGTGAAATGAATGGCATCAGTGGTACAAAGGACAGGAGGAATTGGACACTCCTGCACTATCTATGAAGTGATATACCATTATATGAAAGGGGACTTAGAGTACTTGTAAATGTATATTACAAACTCTAGGACAACCACTAAAATATTTTTAAATACAATAATTGATAGCCTAACAAAAGTGAGAAAAGATAATTATATATAATGCTTGTTTAAAACCAGAAAAAAAAAAAAAAAGAGGGGAAGGATAGGTATAATGAAGAGCAAATAGTACAGACAAGGTAGAGATACTAATCCAACTATATTTAAAAATCACTAAATGGAAGTGGTCTAAATTCATCAATTAAAAGAGGAGACTATCAGAGCACAGAATAAAACAAGACCTAATTATATATTGTCTATGAAATACTCACTTTAAATATAAAGTACAGATAGATTAAAAACAAAGACACAGAAAAAAATGTATCATGCTAACACTAACGAAAAGAAAATAGGATTAACTCTTATTATTTTGGACAAAGCAAACTTCACAACAGGAAAATTATCATAGGTAAAGAAGAGCATTACATAACAATAAAGAGGTCAATTCTCCAAGAAGACAGAACACTTCTGAACAGGTACACATGTAAAACATAGTGTCAAAATATGTGAGGCAAAAACTGGTATAATTTCAAGAAAAAATTGATGAATCCACTGTTATTGTTGGAGATTTCCATAGCCCTTATCAGATATGGGCAGATTCAGCAGGCAGAAAACCAGTAAAGATACAGTTGCCCCAAACAACATCATCAATCAACTTGCTCTAATTGACATTTATAAAATACCTCATCCAGCCACAGAATAGGCATACTTCTCAAGCTCACATGAAACTTTCACTAAAATGGACCATATTTAGGACCACAAAACACACCTTAAAAATATATAATAGAAATCATACAAAGTATGTTTTCAGACCATCGTAGAATTTTCACCAAAATACCTTATTGTCATCTCTACCAATTTTAAATAATAATGTCATTTTTGTTGATGGTTATATGTATTTATTTCTTCTCCCCATGCTACCTAGTCATTTAATAGTAGGAACCCTTATGGCTTCATTATTTAGATTATTAACTGTTGAAATTAAGCCCTGTATCATTTCCTTACTTGACTCGCCTACATTCCCTCACTGATGAATCACTCTTTGGCCCTAGACACCCACTCCTTTCCCTCCCATATGAGGAGGGTTTGCCAGTAATGACAGCCTTCTTTTCCTCTCTTAACCTGCACCCACAGCTTCACCACTGTCTCTCCCAAAGGAAGGTACACTTCTAGCCCGCCCGACTTCACATACCCTCCCTTGACTGCAGGACGTATGTCTGTTAAGAAAAATCCCCCCCACATATCTTTGAATTTCTGGAATTGTTTTTAAATAGAAAGTATGGTCTTAACTGTCCCTGAGGCCCTTAGGACTCACAACTATAAAAACATCTTTAACATCTGAGCAAGATAAGCTCCACCCAAAAAAATTTCCAGGTGAGGAGTTGTAAATATGGCACATTGTATTGATTTTTCAAACCTGGCCTTGTTCTAAAAGAGGCTGAGAAACTGATCCCAATTAAAGGAAACTAAAGGTACACAGCAACTAGATGTAGTATGTCATCCTATACTAACTCCTGTAAGGAGGTTTACACACACGCGCGCACACACACACACACACACACACGCACACACACACAGGACATTACTTGACCCCAGGGTCCTGGGATCAAGCCCTGCATTGGGCTCCCTGCTCAGCGGGAAGCCTGCTTCCTCCCCTCACACTCCCTCTGCTTCTGTTCCCTCTCTCATTGTGTCTCTCTCTGTCAAATAAATAAATAAAATCTTAAAAAAAAAACAAAAAACGAAATACACTATGAAATATTCAGGGAGAAAGTGTGTGATGCATGAAATGTATTCTCAATTATTCAAGAATATATGCATAATTTTCCTATGTGTATATGTGTCTTCCTATATAGAGAGAAGGGGAAGGAGGAAAGGAGAGAGAGATTGTAAACAGGTCAAAATCTTAATAGGAACATCTGGATAAAGGGTATATGGCTTTACCATCTATGGCTTTACCATCTATGCAACTTTTCCACAACTGTGTTTTCAAATACATTTTAAAAATGAATTTAACCCAACCTTTGAGATTTCTGACTTTGATTCCAGAAGCTAGTGCCTCCACCATACTCCGACCCCAGATGTGTGCAATGCCAACTTTAAAACAGTTTTGTCAGGTTCTGTCCTAGGCAAGAAACCTGGGATCCTCTCTGCACATTTGAAACACGCTAACATTTGAACAAGGTTTTACAAAACTGGCAAAGAGCACCCCCACTCAAAAAAAAAAAAAAAGATTTTAGAAATTATATGCAATATAAAACAACAAAGAAGAATAATTCAACATGTTTACTAATGTGGAATCCCTAATTTCTTTTTTCTGTAGTGCTACCAGGTTGCTTGTCTTCTGGGTTTTGCAGTGTGAATGATTTGCCAGCACTTTGTTTGCTCTGCTAGTCAGTTACCAGTCCTCCACCAGATTTCCATCTTCCAAAAATGTGTTGACAACTTTTGTCCTTTATGTTCCTTTTTATCATCCTTAAGCATTTATTTTTAAATCCTTTATGTGTTTTAACAGCTTTATTGAAATACAGCTCACATACCATAAAATTCACCCATTTAACATGTATAATTCCTTGATTTTCATTATATGCATCACCACAGTCAATTTTAAACACTGTCATGACTTAAGAGAAACAAATCTGCAAACTTTTGCTATTATTCTCCTCTCCCCTCCTCCCTCCAGCTCTAAGATGTACTACTTTCTGCTTCTAGGTTTTCCTGTTCTGGACATTTCATGTGAATGGAGTCATATTGGCTATTAGTGACTGGCTTCTTTCATTTAACATGTTTTCAAGGTTCATCCCTGTTGTGGCATGGACTGGTCTTTTTTATTCCAAAAAATATTATATCATAGGGATATGTTATATTTAATTCACCCATTTCTCAGTTGACAGATGTCTGAATTGTTTCCATCTTTTGACCTCATAAATAAGATAGCTATAAACATTTGTTTGCAAGTTTTTGTGTAGAACTATGTTTTCATTTCTCGTGAGTATATACCAAGAAGTGGAACTGCTGGGTCCTATGTTTACCCTATGTCTAACATTTTGAGCAACTGCCACACTGTTTTCTAAAATAGCTGTACCATTTTTCATTCCCACCAACATTGTGTAGGGGTTCTAATTTCTCCACATTCCCACCAACAGTTGTATTTTTTTATTTTAGCCATCCTTGTTGGTGTGAAATTTTGGCAAATATTGATTTCAATTTGCATTTTTCTGATGGTTAATGATATTGAGCAGTTTTCATCTAATCTTTTACTTTTAATGTCATTTAGGAGAGAGGGGAGTGTTTGATCTACTTCATTTAAGGTGAAACACAGTAGTTTATTTGAAATGTAACAGGACAAATTTTTCTTCTAAATATTTGAAAACACATAGTGTCAAGTCTTTAACAACATAAACAGTGTTCTTCTATACTTTTTGCATATTACATTACTGAGTGATTAAGGGACAGTGAAATTCTGCCCTGAATTTGCTCCCTAAGATTACTACTTCTGTGGGATTGAGGAATTCACTCAAATGGCTCCTCAGGGTTGACTATAAGGTAGAGCAGAACTGATTGCCAAAACCTCTAAAGCCCAGTGCCTTTTCATCACAAATGCTGCATACACCTGTTTTAAATAAGTGTGTAGACTAAGTGATAAATATCAAAGAAATGTGAGAGATTTGACGTGGACACATGGCATATATCTCAGAGAAGGATGGCAAAATGTTTAAAGGGACTTTAGCACTTTAATCAGTGTATCACAACCGCCCAATGATAACAGTGCAAGTTGGGTAACGGATATGTGGGAAGTTATATTGTTCTATGTACTCTTGGACATGTTTAAACATTTCTGTAGTAAAAATCATTAAAAAAAAAAAAAAAAGATGTTGGTTGCCTCATAAGGACAGGGAGGGGTCAGGAGGAGACCTGGCAAGGGTAGATCAGTCCATCAAGACTAGAAGTTAGCTCTCTCTCAATAAAGACATTTCAGAAAGTATATTTCCTTTGAGATTGGGAAGGAAACTTCTTTCCATATAATAGGAAGGAAGAGGAAAACAAGAATGGGGAGATTTTTTTGGAAGGATTTGGTTTTGTTTTGTTTTGTTTTGTTTTGTTTTGTGAGAAGGTCTATCACTGCTTTCTTGCTCCTCTGTGAACTGTGGTCCAGCACATCTGCTAGGCAAGCGAAGATGGCCTAAGTTTGAGGAAAGTAAAGGAAATTTGAAGTAGATCTGAGGGCCACCTGGGTGTCTCAGTCAGTTAAGAATCTGCTTTCAGTTCACCTGATGACCCTGGTGTCCTGGGATTGAGTCCTGCTCCTTGCTTGGCAGAAAGCCTGCTTCTCCCTCTACCTCTGCCAGTACCTGATTGTGCTCCTGCTCTCTCTCAAACGAAATTAAAAATAAAATAAATTAGGGGCACCTGGGTGGCTCAGCAGGTTAAAGCCTCTGCCTTCAGCTCAGGTCATGATCTCAGGGTCCTGGGATCGAGCCCCACATTGGGCTCTCTGCTCAGCAGGGAGCCTGCTTCCCTCCTCTCTCTCTGCCTGCCTCTCTGTCTACTTGTGATCTCTCTGTCAAATAAATAAATTAAAATAAAATAAAATAAAATAAATTAGATCTGAGAACACTGAGGAGAGAATGTGCTAAGGAAATAGTGACCTAACTCCAGTTATTTTGCTCACCTTAGTGGGTCTTGGATAAGTATTTGTGGAATGAATGAATGATTTCCAGGTAGTGCTGGGGCTGAATTTCATGTGGTATCAGACTCAGTTGAGAGTAGACTCAGTTTTGACATGGGAGATTTAATCCAAGAGTAATCAGAAAGGCATTTCTAAAAAAGGCAGAGAGATAAGATTTTGCCAGACAGGAAGGACTGAAGGAGATTAGATGGGGTCCACTTTTACTGGGGTCTGTTGTTTTTTTTTTTTTTAATTGAAGAATGGCTGATGCAATATCACATTAGTGTCAGGTATACAACTCTATGCTGTGCTGTGCTCACCACAACTGTAGCTACCACATATCACCAGATAACGCTGTTACAGTACCATGGACTCTATTTCCTATGCTTTTTACATGTTGGTTACCCGATAAGCCATCAGTTCTATCTTGGAGAGTGAGGAAAGGAAGAACAAGGCCTTACTGGATAGGCAAGAAGTGGAAAGTGAATGATGTGGAGTAGAAAAATTAACAGGGACATATAAGCTGGAAGGACAGGGGCATGAGGCAAAGGGACAGAATGTCAGACTATAGTATTCTGATGGCAGAAGTATTGCCAGTAATAAGCTCTACAGGGTGGCACGAAGTGCACTGGATTGGCCGTAATGGACTCTAAAATGAGATTATGTAGGAAGCGGCAGGCTGGGTTACTGGCTGGTTTGTCCGCATAGATGTTAGAGCCTCCTGAACCCCCTCCTCACCTCTTCAGGTTCCCTGCCTGGGGTCCCTTCCGACCTATTGTCCCCCTCAGGGCCTCCACAGCATCAAATCTGCATTCTTTCTGTAACCCCAACATTCAAATAGTGTAGGGTCAATGATAACCTGGACAAGAAGCTACAAGTGTGATAGTGAGAGAAGTCATGGACATCTGGTTTTTTGTTTTAGCACTGAGCAGTCCTGAGACTGTCCAGAAGACTACCTCAGGTGTTCTCTAGCACACTCACCCCATTTTGAGCCCTAGGCTGAGGTGGAGTTGCCTTCCCTCCAGAGTCTTTTTTTTTTTTTTAAGATTTTTTATTTGACAGACAGAGATCACAAGTAGGTAGAGAGGCAAGCAGAGAGAGAGAGAGGAGGAAGCAGGCTCCCTGCCAAGCTGAGAGCCCAATGTGGGACTCGATCCCAGAACCCTGAGATCATGACCTGAGCTGAAGGCAGAGGCTTAACCCACTGAGCCACCCAGGCACCCCTCCCTCCAGAGTCTTATTGGAAGTGTGGGATGTGAGCAGTCTTGGCCCAAAAGCCAAAACAAAACAAAAAGCATTCCATAGAGTTCCATGGTAAGCCCCCAAACATCTGTATCCTGGTACACAGTCTAGAACTCACCTCTGGTTCATAAGTTGCACATCTTCTGGGGAGAAACTACCATGGCTCCACTAAGGCCATGAATATTGAAGGTGGCATACCGCCATCCTACCCATGGTAAAGGCAGTATCCTATATATTGTCATCGAGTGTGGATGGAAGGCAGGCACCAAGATCACCTTCCCCCAAAGGGGATGCCATGCCTGACAGCCTGCAGGTATTGCTTGCATACTCAAGGAACAGAACCATGCCTTTTTGGTATAAGGCATCGGTAGGCTGTGGCAGATTCCAGTCTGCCTCAAAGTGGTGGTGCCTGGATCAGACTGAGGAAGGAGGGGAGCGGGACAGGGTCCTGAGAAGGGGATGATTAGACATAAACTTTTGTTCCACCAGCAAGGTCACTCTTTTTGCCTTTTCATTTCTTCAAAGGTGTCTTACCCTAGAAGGTGGTAGCTGCCTTGTCAACATTCCTACCACTAACAATAAGTGATGCTTTTGTTCTGCAAAAAACATCCTTAGTCCAGCAGCCTGAAGAAACACCCATGGAAGGGAGGCACTTCCAGTGGAAACCTCAGTGTCAAGTTTAACGTGACTCACAGGACAGATTCTTAAGCAGCATCTAGGCTATTCTTCAACCCTACCCCAACCAGCCCAAGATCAACCCAGACAACACCTCCCCCCCCACAACCAAACACTCCTATTCAGAGTTCATCCACCTGTGGGATCCTCTGATCACTACTTCTACTAAATGATTAAGCTACTGTAACACAATGAAGAAACAACAGGGGCTTAATCATTATTTTCTGAAAGCTATACCTGTCTTTGATCCTCCTCAGATATAGAAGACTTGCTGTAAATGGTGTAAAACATTCAATGAGGGGAGAGGTGTGAGCTACTGTACATTTTCAGTAAGGCTAAACCATGCGACAGGAGAGAGAGAGCCCATCTCCCAAACTTCATCAGAGAGGGAATGGGCTTTTGGGGGCTTTGGGGGACACATGATACATATTTCTCAAGAGCTGCAGGATATTGGTCACCTTTTAGAAGCCAGAGGAAGCAATCAGTAACAGCAGGAACTGATTTACCCAAAACCCATGCTCCCAAGACAGTACACAGAACAGACATCACTATTATTAGGGAAATATTTATTCCTCACAAGGGATTATTTTGGTGTAGGAAATGCCCCCCAAAACCCTCTCACTGGAAATTCTGGAGAAGGGTTTTCTGTCTAAATAGTAGGGACACATCTCTGCATCTGCACACAGTGCCTTCAGGAGTCGTGAGAGTGGCGGGAGGCCACTGGGCAACTTGATGCCCGAAAGCGGCGTTTGGGTGGGGCGTAGGCTCCCTGTGGGGCATGGAGAGGGGATACTTCTGATGCAGTAGCTGGTCCTTAAATGACACAGTATTCTGGGGCTGCCTGTCCTTGTTTCTGAGCTGTTACTTCCAGTAAGGCCTTGGCCAGCAAAGACAGCTTCTTGCTGGCAGGACCTGGTATTCGTCTCCTTATGAGCTGGAACCCTGTAGTTGAAAGGATACCCTGGGACAGGCTGTACCTGGGCCTGCACTTGTGCTTTCTGCTGAGTTTTCCCAAACTTGGTTGGGGAAGGAATGGGCTGCTGAGGGCAGGTGCTGCCTATTGCATGCTGATGCCCCATTCTCTCCTCTTGGAACTTCCCAACAGCTGTCGTGATTTTCTGAGCTTCAGCGTCCCAGTAAAGGCAGCTCTACCTTTAAGTAGGCCTCTGCTTTCCACAGATGATAAGGGACTGGGCACTTCTCCTGGGAGTTTTCTTGCCTTTTGCATTTTATCCCAGGAGGAAGCCATTGCAAAAAATCCCTCATTTTTTTATTGAAAAGGCTTTCAGAAGGAAGCTGACCCTTCTGTGAAAGGCTTTCAGGAGGCAGCTGACCCTTCTGTGATAGGGTCTGGGAAGGCTCTCTTCCCAGGTTTACCCTCAATACCACGTCCTGAGTAGGGAACCTCTTCTTCAATGCCACATCTTCAGTAGGGAAACTGTTCATTCTCAGTTGGGATATCTCCAGTCCTTCATCCCCTCCACCATGCTCTTGTGTCATGGAGCCCAGAGGCCTCATGGTCTTTGCAGCAGGTGGGGGATTCTTATTCTGGCATTTCCTTAAGACATGCTTAGGGACCCAGGGCTCCTGCTGTTGTTCCATAGCAATTCCTCTGTCCTCTGGATGGACATGCAGCACCTGGGAAGCTCTAATGTCCCCGCGGGAGACACCCTGGGCAGGAGTCAATAAGGCCTTATAAGTCAAACAATCTGAGGCAGAGGGCAGACTGGTGCATTGGGCTTCGGTCTGGCTATGCTGCCTGTTCTCCAGCGTAAGCTTTAACTCATGTAAGAGTTGTTCTTTGAGATTCAATTTTTTAGGATCTTGTGGTACTGGTATGTTTGGTGGGATGGTGATTTTGACTTGATGCTCATTCCCCTTTATCATTGGGGAGCTAACTGTCTTGTTGGTTTTCAAGATGCTAGGTTGTGATTGAGGTGTATGAAATTCCTTGGTCCTGAATATCTCCCTGGACTCTGTGGGCCCAACAGGTTCTGGATTCTTCATCATTATGCCTTGTTGCCCTCCTCCTCTGCATTCATTGGAATTTGCACTCTTATCCTTTGACTCATGTCTGGCCCCAGCTTGCCTTGCAGGTGGATTTGTGGGCCATCTGTTGGCTATGGTGACATGTTTGACAGGTTTAAAGAGTCTGTCTGCCATCCTTAGTTTTTGGAACATCCTCTACAAGCTGATGGTTGATACTAGAGGTTGATTGCCTCGGAATTCTCTGCTCTTCCTTGCCCAGAGTTGAGGTGGCGAGGACAATCCTAAATGGGGGCTGAATTTGCTGTTCCTGCTTTGTCTCCATGGCAAGATTTCAAGCTTCCTCTAAGGGAGTTGAAGCCCCCAGTTTTAGAATTTACCACAGGAATTGGGTTGATTGAGCAGGAAGGGCTACAAGGGGATGTGGCCTTTCTCGATTTAAAGATCTCTGTGGATTCAAGGACCCTGGAGGGAAGGCCCCATAGCATCCTCCAACAAAACCTTTTAATATGGGCTTCCAGCATCTATTGTACATAAGATTCAACAAAGGGAAGCTCCTGGCAGGTATTCAGGGAGTAGTCCTCAACCTCTGATGGTGGCAAACTTCTTTGTTTTAATTCAGTCTGGGATTTCTCAGAAGAAAGTGATGTCTGCTTCATTGTATGGCATGAATTAAGCACAGTCCCAGGGAGCTGACCCTCACTGATTTCCTCAGACTTTTTGCACAAATGTATTTTCAGGACATTTTCAAGTTGTCTCTGACCTGTAGTCTCCACAGACACCATGGAGTTTTTCTCTGATGGGCTCCTAAGTTCTTTCTCAGAATCATACCCCATATCGTGATCTGAAGAGCTCTCTAGGTCACTCAACAGATCATCTTTTGGGCCATTCTCTGGGTTGTGTCCCTGATCCTTCTTCAGGTCACCGTCCTCTAGCTGAAGCATTTCTGAGTCCTTGTCATTGACACTTTCAGTGTCATTCAATTTGCTCTGACTCTTAGAGATCCATGAGTGTCCACGAAAGCGCTGCTACTCAGGTAGCTGTGGAAGAGTACTTGGATGTCTCGTTAGTGAGAGAGACTCATAGATCCTGCAGGGCAGGCCCCACCGGTGTTGGATGAGCCTCTTTCGAAGGTGACTCTCTAGTTATCTCTGAGGCTCTTCATTCAGAGGAAACTGTCCAGGAGGGACAGAGATTACAACTTGGGCCTTGGTGGCCTTGTAGCTGAGAGAAGGGTTAGGAGCTGAAGGACAGCAGTCCTCCTGGGATCTTTGGACTACAGTGGGTAAATCCCAAACACGTTCCTGTATCTTCTGCAACACGTTCCATTCCAGATGTTCCATTTCTTTTGACGTGAGACTCTCGGAATCATTTTAAGGTCTGTGAAAACACACTCCACAGATCTTGATGTCGGGTAGAGGACCAAATGGCAGGACTGGGAGTGGGGATTGAAGGTGGGCCTGGGCCTGGACATGAGGGATGGGTTGGGGCTGGGTTTGAGGCAGGAGTTGAGGCGGGTTCTCAGGCAAGGATGGAGGAAGTAGATGGGGAACTACTGGGGATTCCTGCTCTGGGGAGGCACCTGAGATGTTATCTGAGGCATTGGCAGCAGGGAAGAGGGACTCACTATGTGGAGTTTGGAGACCCCAGAAGAACTGGACAGGGGTTTGCTATAAATGGCCCTCCTCCAAGGTTGCAGGATATGGGCGCTGCTGATGCATATAAAACTCCTTTGAATGGTCTTTGCTGCTCCAGAAAGGAAGGGAGGATGCCAAATCATACATATCAACAATTGTTTGTTTTGGAAAAGAACCCTTTGTTTCCTTCCACCTGAGGAAGTCCCACCTCTTTTGGACTTGTTTCTCTAGAAGTGCCAGGGCATCAGGGCTGAGAAGTGAGAGGTTACCAGGCTCTACAAATTTGGCTGCAGGGTCTACCCTGGAGGAAGCCTCTGAAGAATGGAGGGCCAGAGACTCTTGATGGAAATCATGTGGAGCCAGGGTTGAAGGGAAAAAGTCTTTGGCATGAGTTTGCCACCGAGGGAGGTCTAAAATTGATAAGCTGGAGGGGTCAATGCCTATGATTGTTGGGACATAAGTAGACAACCCACCAGAGCTCTCTGGGGGTGAGCTCTCTGGAACAGGCTTCCTTGAGATGAAAATCGGTTTAGATTGAGTCCAGTTAAATTGCAGTCTGGCGGTGGTGAAGCAGACCAGTTGGTGGTGTGTGATGATGAGCAAAGGTCTCAGTGGGATTCACCCTCTGAGACAACTCCGGTAAGGGGCTGAATCTTGGGAAAGGGTAAGGTCCAGAGAGAAGATGGCATTTAGAGACACTGTCTCTGTTTGGACACTACAGTCCACTGAATGGACATGATGTGGTTGGACAGGAGGAAAGGCAGGGGGCTGGGGTGGGAAATGGTCCATTGGGAATTTGGAATCCAAGGGAGGAAAGGGCTCTGGTGGCAAAGAATTACCCGGTGGTGAGGGTGGAAAGAAATCAGCCACAGGGATCTCTGGGTTAGGTGAGAAGATGGAGGCATATGGTGGGGAAGGCTTAGGTAGAGAAGCTGATATTAGCTTTCCTGGAGGGACTGCTGAGAAGTTAGGGGAGAGAGTGAATGATGAAGAAGTCACAGGAGCTGTGGAAGCCAAGGAAGTAGAATCTTCCAGGGCCTGCAGGAACAGCAGCTGATTAATCTCAGCAGTTTTGCTTTACACACCTCACAGGAGGGGTCTGGACATAACAGTTGACGAAAGTGGGTGGTATCTTGATGCCAGCCGATGGGGCTGCAGGAGACAGAAGGTACAAAGCTGCAACAGGACCAGAACAAGGGGAGGAGGACATGCAGGAGTGACAAGGGAGGGGCCACCTGAAGCGTGCTATCCCTTCACAGTGCCCCACCTCTATGACTTGACAGTGTACTCAGCAGCCTTCACCCCAATATCTGTTCCTATGGCAACCCCCTCCCATGACATGACAGACTGCAGTGAATCCTGCAATTGCATAAAACGTGCTTTAAGAGGCAACAGGATAGAAGGGGAAAGACTGGTCACCTTCTTAAAACAGAGATCAGCTTCTGGGTCTCCTCCACTTCTCTTCGGTGGCATCTGTTATCTGGGAATCCAGGAGAATGGGTTATGTAGTGAAAGTAGAAACATAGGTAATAATACAGAAGTCATCTTATGGGACAGCCTTGGGCTGTTGGACACTGAAAGCCCTAATAATGAATAGGTGAAGACAAATGGCCAATGATGTGAAGCTGGTTAGTAATCTTGCTTCATGTATAAAATACTTTCATGTAAATTATCCCTGTGATGATCAGACTACCTCTGTGAAGCAGAGCGGTCAGTGGTTACCTCAGGGAAGACTCCTGAGTATCCATGATGTCACAGAGTTTTCACAAAGTCAGGAGACAGAAGTTCTGACTCTTGAAATCACACACGGCCACCTGTTGGGCAACACTCATTGTCCAGATCTATCACTGCTTAATGCTCAGTAATGGTCAGAGCAGGGAATCTGAGAAGTGTTTTGCACTCTGGTTGCATTTCCATGAGCCTCTCCTCTGAGGCCTCTGTTTTCTGAGAGGCAATGTACCTAGTGGCTCGCATCCTCAGAGATCATGGACTGGGCCCTCATGGAGAGGACAGCAAGGATCAGCCTTGGAGAGCTCAGGTGGAATAGGCAGAACCTTACCTTTCAGAGTCACCTTTCCTTCTCCTTTTGTCTCTGCCCTGATGCTAGAACAAAAATAAAAAGAATGAGGGAGGCTGGAACCTATGTATTACTCTTCTCTCAGAAATGGAGACATTCTTTATCCAAGAAGACTAGGACTTTAATTAACAGAACTTTATGTTCCTTGCTTTTTTTATTTATTTTTTATTTTTTTTATTTTAAATTTTATTTTTTATAAACATATATTTTTATCCCCAGAGGGACAGGTCTGTGAATCGCCCGGTTTACACCCTTGATAGCACTCACCATAGCACATACCCTCCCCAATGTCCATAACCCCACCTCCCCTTCTCCCAACCCCCCTCCCCTCATCAACCCTCAGTTTGTTTTGTGAGATTAAGAATCACTTATGGTTTGTCTCCCTCCCAATCCCATCTTGTTTCATTTACTCTTCTCCTACCCCCTTAACCCCCCATGTTGCAT